>NC_090869.1:57639164-57649164 GCF_036669935.1 Montipora foliosa | reverse complement strand
CCGGTGATCATTGGGGTCGTGAAATTCTTTCAATAGTCCCACGGTTGTGGAGTTAAAGTGTTGAAATTGCCTATAATTTATATAAGTTAATTCCTTTTGAAGGAGCAGGAAATAACATTTCAAGTCACCTATAAGATAATGTTCAACATGTTCAGATTCTAGTCTTTCTAACAAAGCATCGAGGTGCGAGGTACGATCAGCAGATGAATTTGGCGGTGATCTGTACCACGAAGTAACAACAAAAGGTTTATTTCAATGGATAAGATTTCCAGGAGCTGATTATCCAAATCCTGGCGGACAACGTAATTTATGTACGAACGAATATAAAATCGAACACCCCCACCAGATCTACCATTAACAGTCCTGTCACAACAGATCACCATCATAGTGGCCCTCATCTTTTACGTCCTGGTCAGAAATACTCCCGTCTAGTCTTGTCTCATTGATAGCCAGCAAATCAATGTAATTATAATTTAAAAGAATACGAAGTTCATCTAAATGTTTCAGTAGAATTGTGAAGGAAATCAATTGACGATATGCACCCGACCGATCAACTCGAAATTCAACACCCCCCTCCCCCTGGGCAAACCACGGGTACTTGAACTTTTGACGATTGGATCGTTCAAATTCCCGCCCCCTCCGGCCAAAATAGTGTTTAAATGCCCTACCCTGTCGTCGGATTTGTCTGTCGGTCCCCAACTTTTGAAAACCTTTTTTGCAAGCCAATAGCTCACAAATGCTATATCTCTTCCTTTAAACTCTTCACGTGTTTTATGGCTGTTAGCGACTTCGGCGCCAGAAAAAAAATAATTGAAACCTGACTCTTCCGGTTCAATTTTCCCCACCCATGCTGGCAAAGGTCAAATTCTCCACTCCCCCGGGCACAGAAAATAACCAAATGCCCTGGATAGGCGCATTATGATTGACTAAATTACTTGCTAAAATGGCGATACCCCAGCTTGCCAAGATGAAGCTTCAGATTGTTAACGCACGTTTCATCAATGTTTGGGTGTTTAATAAAACGGAAAAGAAATGACTTAGAGAAACATTTGACAATAAAAAATTGCGACAGAACATTTCTTAAAAAGCTAAGTAAAAATTGACGACGTTTCGACGTTGTCGTACATGAAAATATCGAACGTATGGATTTTGGACGTTCAAATTAGGTTTGAATTTGTTGATGTAAAGCATTTCAAACTCTAAACAAATTTGCCTTAGCACTTTCTGAGAATCTTGAAATGACTCTCCTACCATGCGCTTCCTGAAAATGTTTGCCGATTGCTGAATTTTTGTGTTTAGCCACTCGTTGAAAAAAGTTGTCGGGCTGTGTAGCCGACATAATCTGCATCGCACAGATCACATACAAAATGATAAACAACGCATTGCTGATTGACAATTGACGGCTTGGCTTCTTTAGGTTTGAGAACTTGTTCTAATTTCTTGCTTACAAAAACTGGCTGCAATGTGGGGCCAATCTTATTACTAAGATCACGCAACTGCCTCCGAACAGCATTAGCTGAAACTTGATCTTTGAATGGTAGTCTAACTATGTTGCTCTCGTCAGTATTTCTCTCCGTTATGCTTACAGAAGGGTTTCGAGGATCAAAATGGAAATAACAGATTCTGTAAGACTCCACGGGTAATCAAGACGGCTAAAAATGGAGTGCAATTTGGCGCATTCTTCACTCTGTCGTGGAAGATAGCGCGGTGTAGGATAATAACGAGTCTATAGCGTTTATCAGTATGACTATGAAAATGGCTTGCTCTTCATAGTCATACATTATAGGCACAGTTTTTTACACTAAACATGTTACTTATATAATTAGCATTACCTTTACAAGTGTGAGAGCTTGAACTAGGCACCTATGCTTATTATGCTAGGCACCTATGCTTATTTGTTACTACTATGCTTATTTATTACTATTATTAGTATTTTTAATACTAGTATTTTTAAGTTATGCTCTGACAAAATGTCCTCGTAAGTGATAGAAGACTAGTTGTTAGTACGTAATAAAATTACTATTCTCTAACTTATCTTATAAGGTCTGATTAATTCCAATGAGGAGTGGACTAAAATAATCGAAATGGGGAAGAATATATGCCTTATAAAGTTTAAGTGCAGTTTGACTATCAACAAAATTCCTAATTTTGCGGAGGGCGGCTATCTTCCCGTGAACTTTACTAACAACCACTTTGATATGTGGAGAAAAGGTAAGCTTGTTATCAATCGTAACTCCCAGCAATTTAAGTTCATTTCTAATTTGTATATTAGTTGACCTCAAAGTTATAAATGGATTTACCAAGAACCATAGCCTGCGACTTAGTAGCATTAATGGCAAGGTTTTTATAATACCATCAAGCCATTGCGATAGTCGCGATAAGTCACCATTAATGTAGAATTCCAAGGTCGTAGGTGTGTTACTGACAGCATAACCGGTTGTGTCGTCTGTATACAGCCTAAGTTCCATAATCTTAGTTATGCGAGTTATATCATTAATATATATATATATTAAAGAATAGCGGTGCCAAAAGAGAGCCCTGCGGAACACCGCACTTGACTGTACACCAGCTTGAGTAGACGTTCTCTATTTTGACTCGTTGCTTCAGATCAATGAGGTAAGAGCGAGTTAATTCAAGGGAGCGTCCTAGAATCCCATGTGCCTTTAACTTCCTTAAGAAAAGGCGGTGGCATATAGAGTCGAACGCCTTAGTCAGATTTATGGACACTGCAGCAACAGTTTGTCTTTCTTTGATGTTGATCTTCCAAAACCCAATCGTAAAACCGCCTTTATGCCGCTAAAATCAAGACCAAAGCAATGTTCTTGTAATGAGCTTTATTTAAAAATGTCAAAAGATTTTAAACGCGAGGGCTACCTATCTAAACGGCAGTATTTACTCGCTGTTTCCTCCCTTTTTCTTGATTTTTCTCTGTTCAGACATTTCATTAAGCTTCTTGTCCAGTTTTCTATGAAGCTGCGCTTTACGAGTAGCATCTGAAGCCTTGGGTTTTGCACTGGTCGGCCTGGTGGCAAGATACCTGGCTCTTCGCTTAGCGGCTTCTCCGCAGCCATGCACTTCGGGAATATGATGCGATAAACAGTAAATCCTGCCACAACATCGACACGTCTGGCCTAGAGTCCTTACGCTTTGCTTACAAGCATCATAAGCGCATTGCGTATCTAGTTTGGTGAAGGAAGCTAACAGCTTGTCGAAATCTTCTTCTTCTTCACGTTTCGGGGCAGGGGCCTTCGTCTTAGCGCCTGTTTTGTGCGGTTTGACAGTTGTCCGAGAAGCTGAGGCGTCCTTACGCTCTGTTATGTCGGTTTGCGCAGTCTTTGATTTCAATTGTTGTTCACAGCGCAGCGAGTGAAGCTCAAGGTTACAACTTGGTACCCGTTTCTTGCACAAACAACAAGTCTTCAAAAATTCGTCATCCACATCATCGCCTATAGAGTAAAAAGGAAACAGTTGACGGAAATTTAGCCGCGACAACAATATCAAACATCCTTAATTGAATCATGAAGACATAAATTTCATTCGTTTGGGAAAAAATATTAAACAACAACAACAACAACAAAAGGGCGAGAAATTGTGCGCGGTCCACTAACCTGCAATCAGGCGTTCTTGGAAGAGCGTGAAAAGTACTTTTCTCTAAAGAAAAGAACGCTTGACCGCAGGTTAGAAGTCCACCAACCCACTTCAAAGTAGTACCCACAATGACCCGATCGTTGCTTCCTTAGATGGCCTCAACAATAAGCTTTCCATTTTTAGAATCATTAGAAAGGACAATTTTCCAGTTATTTCGCCAAAAAAATACGACAGGGCTATTTCGAGAAACGCTTAACACCACACGTTTTACAATTAGTGTCTTGGCCGAATAAAGAGATTTAGTATCACATTTGTAAACTTGAAACGGCAAACAGCGCGCGAACGGCAGGATGCGCTGCCTGTCAGAAAATTATGAGCAAGAAATGGCCTGAAGTCAAACAAGTTTCCTTGAGTTTTGGCAAAACGCAAATTTCAGCCTGAAGTTTGTCACCTACGTAAACGCCATGCTGAATCTCTCTTACAACTACAGATATGAGCCTACAATAACTGAAAGCAAGCCATTTTAAAATCGGTAAGCAGAACTAACAAAAAAGCGACTTATGGATTTGAATAAGAGTGCGATCAACACTACAAGTTCTTCCTCCTGCGCTCGCGCATTAGGTTTGGAGGGCGACACTCTCCAAAGTGCGCATCCTCGGAACAGAGAACTTGAAGATTTAGCCGTACTTTTCAATGAAATAAATGTATATATATTTGAAGAGCGGGTTATCGCACTTATCTGGACAATTTAAGCAATTCTATGATATCTCATAGACGCATGTAAAATTCAGGCAGCTTCATCGGGATTCTAACCTATGACCTCTGCGATGCCGATGCAATGCTCTACCAACTGAGCCTTGCACCTGCATTGTAAACACTTGAATCTTTCTGGTGTCTGTAAGAGACAATTGCTTCACTTGCCCAGCTACATGAAGTGCGAAGATCACTTCTCTCATTAGTCGTACTTTTATGAGGTCGCTAATAGGCCAGTTTCGTATTCTAACGGTTGGACTGGATCTAGCGTGAAATGGAGGCTAATGAGGGCAAATTAATTTGCATTTGAAAAGATTTGACCGCATTAGCCTCCATTTCATGCTAGATCCAGTCCAGCCGTGAAAATTCGAAAATGGCCTATTAAAAATAGTTGACACTACATTCAGTCACCCCAGACGCTAAGACTTATTCGACGTAGAGCCCTTTCACGAAAAGGATATGTATCGTGATTCCTAATAGGTGCTTGTCCGAAATCAATACAAACTTGTAACAATGACCGTTTAGCTTTACGTCAATTGGACCGCTAAGCTACAACATCCGCCGGGCGAGGGTTTTGGATATCACGTTTCGTAATGGTAATAGTACTACGTGGATTCCAATTTGATCTGTAATCATACGAGTGATAACAAAATCGGACGACCGCACAGCGGGAGTCTGATTTCTTTTTCACGAGTACGATTACAGACCGAATTAGAGGACGCGAAGTCCTATTACCAATTAAAATTACAATTTCCGAGAAAAGACGAAGAGCCAAGTTATGAAAGAAAGGGAAAATTTGCATTAAAAGACTGACAAAGGAGGCGTAAATTGTTTAATGTTGCTCTGAAAGTAAGAAAGAGTAAGAAGGGAAGAAAGAAAGAAAGAAAGAAAGAAAGAGAGAGAGAAAGAAAGAAAGAAAGAAAGAAAGAGAGAAAGGAAGAAAGAAAGAAGGCCCCAATTTAGGAGTCTGTACATTGTTTCTATGGTGATGAAACCAAGGTTGTGATAGGTTGATTTAAACTACAACTTTGAATGTGATTGGCTTATTGAACTGTCCGATAATAACTTGGCAAGTGAATTAGTGGAGTTTTTAAACCTATCACAATCGGGGAAATTGTAATTTTTATGATTAACGATACGTTTCAGTTATCATCAAATTGATAATTCACATTTCAAGATTGCAACAGCAGAAATTGTCTCCAATAATCATCGATCAACATGAACAAAACTGTGAAAGAAGTTGCCAGAATCTTTGACCAGGAAAATAAGAGTTAATGAAAAAATTGAAACGTGACACTTCCTTCACCCAGAGTATGAAGATTTACACACCTAAGAATTGTAGAAAAGACAATCATTTCTCTCCTTGGAACACTAAGTAATAGCGCACTAACTACCAATCAAAGTGATCATGAAATCAAAGTTTACAATTAGTACTTTATGAACTGCAATATCCAATGAAACGAAAGCCATCCATTTGTAGATCGGTGCGTAAACTTCATAATTGTACATATGCACTGCAACTAATGAAAAAGTATCGGGCATTTTGGCGTTCTGCGAGAGTTAACTCGGACCAAAGGTTTTCCAAACATGATAAGAATACTGACTAACAACAAACCTTTAGACATTGGTTGCAAGGCTTTTCTAACCACAATATATCTATCTTTGCCTTCTCCTTGGCTTTCATGGACAAGATTTAACTTTTCAGCAATGCAGTGAACATTAAATCTTTGCTGGGAGTTCAAAGTCTTCGGAAATGGAAGCTCCAGCTTTGACGCATCTTGCACAAAATCCGAAAGTTCTTTCTCTAGAGTTTCGAGGCTGTATTTTGCTGTTGCAGAAGCTTTCGATGATGGAGGCTGTTGAAAGTCATTGCTGTTATTACGGACTTTGACAGATGAAGAGTTATTGGAAAGACTACTTTCAAGTGTGGAAGATGACGTATCCAATTGTGTCGTTTCGTCACTTTCTTTTTTGTCGATATCGACTTTGGTGCTTGTCGTGTTGCTCCCGAATTTTCTTTCAATCTTCAAGTCGTCGCTCTCTTTCTTATGACTTTCGTTCGCCTTTAAACCATTTTTCTTCTCACCAGCTTTACTGATTTTAGACAAGAATGAATCATATTCTCGATTCTCAAAATTACACACTGGTTTTGAAGCGTTAAAAGTCGGTAGTGAATCCCTGATGTATTCATGCGCAGAGCGGACTTCTCCCTGGGTGCTCATGTAATCCATCAGAGATTTTAGAAAGTCATCGTGACTAACAGTCTCAGAATCAGCAATGACTGCAAGATGGCGCCGAGCTCGTGTGATGGCTACGTTGATTCGCCTGTGTTCTGCCAAAAAACCGACTTCCCCTGTAAGTAAAAAGGAGAGAAATATAAATTAGCACTAGAGTTTCCGTGTCCATAGATAAACAGGGGAATCTGAGTGTCCAAAAAGGGAACGAAACGAATCGTCCCAGATTTCTTGAGCCTTTTTGATATATTTGAAAAGATATGCAATCATTGACCGCCTGTCAACCTGAAACCTCATATTTTCTCGAACGAAGGGCTAGCGCTGAACCGCACCTTCGTTCAAGATTCACCCCCCCAAAAAAAAGTAGAAGTGGGTTTGTCACGAGATTAGGCTTCAGAGTTCACATTTTACTCGGGATGCATAAAAGAGTACGAAAATGCAAGACTTTGTTCATTTAGGCCCCATTGATCTCTGAACGTGTACAGATGGAGCTAAGGGCCCTGCGATTAGTCTCCTTGGCCCCTACACTGGAAAGAAGCGTCCACAACGACAACATCAAGGAAAATGACAATTGAATATATACAATTGCGCTATGCATGGTAACTCTTACGAGATCATTCTTTTGCCGTTAACGCGAGGCGATATCTCTCTCTTAGCGAATTGTACCATAACTGGGGTGGTACGGTGTCTATACGAACGGTTTTGAGGTAATATTTAAAGATTAACTGTTGTATTCTCACGTTATCGTCAAACCTTTGATTCTTTAGAAGAGTACAGCAAAAATGTAAAAAATTGCGTCGTACGTTCAGCTCGATTATATTCTTCACGAAACGTTAAAAAATGTCAGTACCACTTAGTATCAACAGACAGTGAAGGTGCTGGGGAGGACACACAGAGAGAGACACCGTATTTTTAAATCTACCTTACTCCCCGCTTTTCCCTTATTTTCTTTCTCGCGGGGTGGGAAGAAACTTGTCAATGGCCCTGTTTCGAGTTGCTCAAATAAGGCGTTTTTAAATACGAAAGTCGAATAAGCCAAAAATTTGTGCCAATTTTCGGCAAGTTAGGAACAAGACCAAAGCAAATTTCTACTTGCACACCCACGCTTCCCGCGCTTTTGTGATCGGCTCCCACGCAGACGTTCTTAGGGCTTCGTGACGCGTTCCTCCCCCACGAAAGTCTGCTGAAACGAAAAACGACTTCCGTTCGTGGATTACGGACCAATCAAAGGCCGTTTTCCAGTTTTGGGAAAAATCGTGTTTTGTTTGGCATTGTTTCGCAGCATGTTGTTGGCTACGCAAACACAATTAGTCAATGCTGATTGGTTTCTTTCAATCGCAGGCAAACAGCCGTTGAATGGAAGTGGTTTTCCGTTTCAGCAGACGTTGGTGGGGGAGGAACGCGTCACGAAGCCTTAAGAAGTCTGCGTGGGAGGCTACTTTTGTGATTGGTCAGAGAAATAACTTTGACTCAATTGGAAAGCGATACCTTTGTTATTTGAGCGAACCAGTGAAATGACAACCGCTTCTTTCTCTCTTCCTTGAAATCCATCTACGGACTTGATTTCCAGAGCTGGGTATTTGGACGCTAAGCGTAACCTCAGCAAGTCTACCTATACACACGGAAAAACAAAGACATTCTTCATGCGGTGACTGAAATTAAATGTGCTTTCGTCGTAAAATACACAAGAAAGTTGGGTGATGTTCGGTGTAAGACGCACCAGTGATGTCATAATGCTACCCACACCTGGCACAGAAAGGTAACTCTGGTTTTCACAAGCGGCGCAAGCACAGGCGCAAGCACAAACAAAGCACAAGAGATTCGTGTCAAGTGAAAACGAACCATAACTCAAGCACAAGTACACGACGCAGAGACAAAGTTTCACTAGTAGTTCCATGTTCTCTCTCTTACAACGCGGCGCTACCAGTGGAATCTGAAACTGGTCTTTTTCATTGAACGAACATCACAGCATGCGTTGTGCTTGCGTTACGTCCCGTTTTCACACAACGCAAGCGAACGACAGCATAAGCGCAATCACAAGGAAAAGGAAATTTTTGATCCTTGCGCTTGTGCTTGCGTTCGCTTGCGTTGTGTGAAAACGGGACGTAACGCAAGCACAACTCTCTCTCTTTGAACACGAAGGGCCAGTTGACAACACTCACCTGAAGATTGTAAGGGGCAATGACAGCGATATCAGTTGGTTGTAGTCCAGCGGAAATAAGGGCAGTGACATGTGAAGCGACAATGTCAGCCTCTCCTTCATTCCCTTTAGACACTTCATCTTCCACCTCTTTTTCACTGACGTCACATCCGGTAGTGTCAATC
The DNA here is from genome assembly GCF_036669935.1 of Montipora foliosa. Taxonomy (NCBI): domain Eukaryota; kingdom Metazoa; phylum Cnidaria; class Anthozoa; order Scleractinia; family Acroporidae; genus Montipora; species Montipora foliosa. Next base: position 57,640,264 of record NC_090869.1, on the reverse strand, counting down.
AAGAGAAGGGGAAGTATAGTCTCTTCGGTTTCCTCTACTCCAGGAAGGTCTTTCAGTAGATGATTTTTGACAGAGGCATCTGCTTGTAGCCGACCCTCGTATAATTTCTCTGAAGACCACTTCATAATCGCTTCATTCATTCTGTTTTGAGAAAAAGTGAACTCGTATCTGTAGTAAATGTAGACACTAAAGGTACCCTAGGTGTAAAGGCCTTCTTAAAAAAGGTCTCTGTGAGTTGTACTTTCTAAAAGGAGCTTGTATAACATCAAGCCTAACTGGAATAAACAAACACACGAACCTGCCAGGAATGCACTAAATAGAGAACTGCCTTTTCAGGTCACGAGCATCACTCGCCTGCTGATGTGGTTATACGCTGGTTATTTAAACATACACCCTTAGTTTTTCCTTCGTATTTCATCCCAATCTTGAAGTGCTACTATGACCAAAAAATCAATCCTTTTTTTTGGATTTCAAATCTAAACAATAAGTAACCAACTATTAAGAGACCTGTTTATTTTTACTGGAATTTTCCTATTTAGTAGTTCGCTATTACTAACTTTAAAATCTTGAGAGAGCTGGATCGAGGAGAAAATGACGTCAAAGACTCACTAGTTTAAGAATGTAATGAGTGTGTACGCGGCTGAATTAATGTGGAGCACAGGAGTTTCGGATTTTCAGACTTTTAAACTCTTATTTTGCCTAAATAATAACCTCTATTTGCACGCTAGCGAGTAAATGACGTCTCTCTTCCCTAGATCCAAACCTCTGAGGTCCAATCAGTTTTGAACATGGTGGACCGTGAAATCCAAAACTTACACTCAAGGCAAACAGCCTTTGGATAAAAATCAAAGCTCCAAATCTTACCAGACAGGTGATAAGCAAACACACTTTCAAATTCTGAAGAAGAAAGTAATTTTTTAATCACGGTAGCACGTGGTAGAGTAGCATATATTTAAGGAATTTATTTTCCACGGTCCATAGCCCTTTCTGGTGCGTACCTATACTGAGTAGTTAACATGCGTACAACATCATCTCCTAGCAACTTTATGAGTCTCTCCATCAGTGTCACTTCAAGGCCCTGCTTTGCTGCTTCCTTTGAT
>NC_090869.1:57631664-57636664 GCF_036669935.1 Montipora foliosa | reverse complement strand
ATTAAAACAAGACGGTGTTTTGTAAGTCTTGCATTTGCAGTTCTTTTGGAACTGGTATGATGTCGCATAAGGGTGGTTACACATGCATGTCCTTGCATTCGCATTTGCAACAGTTGGATATACCGTTACTGGCAATAACTGCAATACACTTCCTAGGGGATGACACATTCAACTAGAACACCTCTGGGTACACCCACATCACAGCCTCCATTATCTGTACCTTTTAGCCTGTAGCAGGGGTACCCAGCAGCCCGCTTCCAGTGACTGAGCAGCCTCATCGATAATCACCAAATCAAAATGTTCTGGCTTCACATGTTTAAGGGGGCCATCCACTGATGCACTGGTGTTGGTTGCCAGGACAACATCAGCCTTGGTGAGTATTTCTGTAATAGCTTTGGCTTCTCTTTGTCTAAGCTCTTCTCGCAGGGATTTTATTTCTTGTTTGAGATGTTTCTTCTCTGATACATTCTTTGATTTCCTTACTTTTGTCTGTTGAAAAATAAACCGAAAATGTTGCTTTGCAAAATGGCACATGAATTTAACTAACCAGCCTGCAAGCAAGGATTCTCAAGGGTGTGTCACCCCCTCAAGAGAGCTTGCTAATAAGCTAAAATTTAACAAACCTCCTCTAAATGAAGTCCCAAGGATATGAAATATTTTTTCTTAAGCCCTCAGTAAGATGCCATTGAAACGCACCTCCATACCACAGCTTCAGTCAAAATCGTCTTTGCCAGAATAAAAAAGGGAAAAGTTGTCTTCAAAAAGACAACAACGTTATGTCTTTTAATCGCAGATTTAATAAATAAAAGAGCAGCTTGGGCCGATGCCATCAAAAATGTCATTCTTAACACCATTCATCAAACCCGGGCAACATGGTTGAGAGGCAAGTGCTCTCACCATTGCACCACCCCTGCTCCTGTATTGTAAAGTACTGTAATTAGAGTAAGATAGTGGGTAGTATTGTAAAGTATTGAAAGTACTGTAAGATCGATCGTGGGTATCATTTGTAAAGTTACTATAATTATTGTAAAAAAAAGATCTTGATCCAAGGATCTCTACCAATCTTGGTAGTTGGATTTTGTAAAAGGTAATCATTTTGTCAAAATTTAAAGTGAATTGTTTCTTCTAAAGACACACACATGAGCACGACAAATTCTCAGTTCGGATGATTTAACACTGAGCTACTACTGCATACACCCCTGTATAACTGCTTTATCATCATGATGCTGCTTCTCACCAGTGTGTCATCTATGTCTTTTCTCACATCCTGTACAATGGCAGTTCCATCAGAATTGGACAACAAGGCATCAAGTGAATGCTCTTGAACAACACTGAGTAGACGTGCTGGGTGGCCAAGTCGCACAACCTAAATAAATTAAAATTCATACAATGTACATTCATTTTCAAAATGGCAATGAAACATGCCTATTACCACTGGCTTACAGGTAGGTTTGTGTACACATTTTGATCACACCAAAAGAAAGGTGTTGGCTAGTTGAATTTGTGTCAACTGTTCTGGACACAAGCTCATTTACCTGAACTGAAATTTTGCCTTCAAACTTCACTAACATGTTCAAAATATTGCATTTTTTAATTTGTCACAGACCTGTAAGCAAGCTTGGAGATTGACAAAAGCTAGTCACCAATAGCTTCTCTTTGTAAAGTGGTGATATTCACAGGCATTTTATTTGAATTCACAGGTTAAAAATTTGAGGTTGACAATGTACAGAAAGGAATAAGTAATAATATTTAAATTAATAAACCATTGTGCTAGTGTGGAGTTTGTGTTTGTGGGAATCTTGAATGTAGCATAAAAATCTACAATTCAAAGAGCCAACGTTTCAAAATTCTTGTCCAGTGTCTTCTTCAGGGGTGGTCCAAAGTCATCCAAAGTTAGTTTTGAAGCTACATCCAATTCACAATTCTCCACAAACCAGAATAGCATCATGTCTGATTATCAGGCTGAGTCTACTTCCAAATATGAACCTAACCCAAAACACAAAAGATTTTGTCCTTTACCGATGCAATGAAATTAGAGATTGTGAAGCACAGCATGGTACAAGTCATGTATGTGGTCCGTGGAATTATTCAGATTCAAAATCCTGTGCCCAAATCACTTGATCATGCCCAGCACATAACCTGGAGAATTTAAATTGCAATGACTCTTCTCGATTACATTACATTACATTAATCCATTTGCCCTTCAGGCACCCACGACACCTCCAGCTGATGAGTAAAATTGTCTGATGTTAGACGAAGGGCTAACGCTCGAAACGTCAGCTTTTAGAATCTCTGTACTGTGGCCAATTTACATTATCAACTCCGTTGATAAAACCAAAAAAGATTTTTGTATAAAATCTGTTAAGTCTCACTCCCAGGAGTCAATGGGTTACAGTAATGTCTTTTGGACATTGAAGAAGCACTGACTCACTGTTTAAGAAACGTACCTTGACTTTAACTTTTACAAGCTTCTCAACAAGGTTATCAACTGCAACATTCGATGGTGCACAAGCTAGTACCTGAAAAAAGACAAAAAAGTGTACATGACAACAAAACAGTTTGAAGCCTTTTAACGAAGAGATGTTCAAATTTGTACATTAATTGTACAATATTGCACAAAATTTAAAAACCTGCTGCTACATTTTGTACAAAAACCACCGATCTGTGAAATGGGCCAGAATTACTGAGTCACTGCTCCACCCACTTTTGCTTGTATATATAGTTCAAACTCTTGAGAGGTGTTGTGTTCGACGCTACTTTTCAGGCCAAGGAATCTTTCGTGTACTTGAAGTAACAGCGAGTCCACATTTGCGTCTTGCAACCTCTTTGCTGAACAAGTTTGATAGTAGAACATGAATTTTTTTTGGAAAACAGTTCCGTACTGGGTGTATTTTACCCAAGGCGAGGACTTCAAGCTAACCACGGAACTGTACCAAAAAGTGCACTATTCCCAAAAGCAGGGAATCAAAGTCGGCGTAAATGAAGCATTACTGCTTATGTAAATAAAAGAAGCTTTTTTTCCAAAATAAAATTTTGTGTCTTTGAAGTAACCAAGACTTAATTCTGTATGAAGGTGATTCGAATTTTTAACGCAAAAACATTAAAAATACCCCATTTTAAGAGCCTGTTGACGCGTAATCAAGCACGGTGACCCCATTTTTTTTATTGCATTTTTTTAAGGTTCACATCATGAATGTTAATTATGCCAAGTTTCCAAAAAAGTTTGATAGTAGAACAATTTCAAGGGAATTACCTAAAAGTGCCCCTGTGATTAAAAAAAAAAAATCACTTCCTTTTTTCCTTTAGATTTTGAAAGCGTGTTTGCTTAACACCTGACAGGCAAAATTTTGAGCTTTGGGTTTTGTCCAAAGGCCGTTTGTAACTTTGAGTATATGTTTTATATTTTGGGTTGGATCCAGGGAAAAGTGACGTCAAAGGCTCACTAGCTTAAAATTTCAGCGTGTGAATGCAGCTTATTATATATGCAAAATGCGAGTTTAAAGGTAAAGGTAAAGTCACTTTATTTAACGTCGGTAGTTCCTTCCGCTACGAGGCTGGTATCAATGGAAGCCGACGGTGCGCCCTTTACCCCCCTCCCTCTGTCAGTGCTCCGTTTTCAGGGGATTTAAAGCTATAGCTACACGGATCAGAGGAAAGTCGAAACAGACGTTGAAGTCACCAAGGATTGAACCTGGGACCTCTCACTCCGAAAGCCGCGCACTAGCCATCTGAGCCACGACTGCTCCTATTAAAAGTCTGAAAGCCCAAAACTCCTGCGCTGCATCTTAATTCTGCAGCATACACACGCATTGCCTTCTTAAACTACAGCTGTAGTGAGCCTTTGACGTCATTTGTTTATTTTTCTCTTTGATCCAGCTCTCTCAAGAACTTAAAGTTAATAATGTCGGACCATTAAATAGGAAAATTCCAGTTAAAATAAACAGGTGTCTTTTTGAAATCAAGGCTTAAAATTTTGGTTGCTTACTGTGTTTAGTTTTAATTAACCATTTCACCCCTGTAAGGGCCACTGAAACTTATAGATTTTACTCTGTCTAATGCCAGACAATTTTACTCGCCAATGGGGGAACCACACAGGAGTGAAAGGGTTAACATACAATGTAGTTTTGAAATCCAAAGAAAAATAAGAATTGACTTTTTGGTCACAGGGACACTTAATGCAGTCCCAGTCTTAATAAACTTTGGCCTTGAAATCCAAAATATTTGAGCGCAAAGCTTGGTGTGCTAAATGTCACAGACAACATTCTTACATCAAAGAAACACATTCTTATTTTACATTTTTAAAAACAAGAATGACAATGTTCAGATAATGTGGGAAGGACATGACCAGTTAATTCTTTACTGGAGAAGAGAGAAAGGACTAATAATACTGCAAAAGCAACAAGCTACAGTGTAATGCATCAAATAAATTGAGGGTTAAGGTTACTTCAACACAGTTACATGTAAAATTTAATGGTAGCAAAAGAGGAGCTGTGCTAAGAAACTAATAGTTAAAACACTAAATCATTAATGATGACAATGGAATAATGCTTCCTACAGCATTTGCCACAAGAAGTTCTGCATTTTAGAAATCAATTATACAAAAAATTAATAATTAATATTGCAAATGACTCACCTTCATGTTAAATTTCTTGACAGCCTGCAATATAATCTCAACCACAGTGGTGGTCTTTCCAGTTCCTGGTGGTCCATGAACAATGGCTACTTCTCTTTGACACAAGGCAAATTTCACAGCTTGCCTCTGTGAGTTGTCAAGGTCTTCGTTAAAGAACTCACAAGGGATGTTTGCTGTTCCCTCTGTGTATGGTCTGATTTGTAATGGAGGCCCAGGAGACACATTCCCAAAGAAAACGTCAATCAAATGGGCAGCTGGACCATCTCTGTATTTGCTTAAGGAATCAAGAGCACTAGAAAAAATAAAATTCATATAACAGCAAGTCTTACACACAAAACAAGTGCAAATACAATGTAATAACATCAAA
>NC_090869.1:57624164-57626664 GCF_036669935.1 Montipora foliosa | reverse complement strand
AAGAAAAAAATGAAATGTTCAATGCGCGCGGTGAAGATATGATTTTTAATGAGTGGAGAGCAGTTTGGACTGAAATCATACGTGTGATTTCAAAATCGAACAAGCGCGCAGCGAGAGTTCCCTGGGACTTGGCTGGGTTGAGGTTGACTTGAGCGTTGGCTGGGTAAATGGTGCGATTTGGAAATAAATCAATGACTGATTGTAGACTTCTGTTATAAGAGGTTAAACTCCTTTAGCTAACTTATTACAGATTGTATCAGGGTATACTTGGGTATAATGGGGAAAAATGGGTAGACATGGGAAAAGAGACGTACACAAGGGTATATTGGGGTTTGCATGGGTATGCATGGGTATACAAGGGTATACGTGAGTAGGTAAGCGTATATATGGGTATACAGGGGTATATGAGGGTATACAAGGGTATACATGGGTATACATGCCAATATGCGGGTATACATGGGTATATAAGGGTATACATGGGTATACATGCGTATATAAGGGTATACATGGGTGTACATGGGTATACATGGGTATATAAGGGTATACATGGGTATACTGGGGTATACAGCGGTATATAAGGGTATATAAGGGTATATACATGGGTATATAAGGGTATACATGGGTATACATGCGTATATAAGGGTATACATGGGTATACATGGGTATACATGCGTATATAAGGGTATACATGGGTGTACATGGGTATACATGGGTATATAAGGGTATACATGGGTATACTGGGGTATACAGCGGTATATAAGGGTATATAAGGGTATACATGGGTATATAAGGGTATACATGGGTATACATGCGTATATAAGGGTATACATGGGTATACATGGGTATACATGGGTATATCAGGGTATACATGGGTATACTGGGGTATACAGGGGTATATAAGGGTATACAAGGGTTTACATGCGTATATAAGGGTATACATGGGTATATAGGGGTATATAAGGGTATACATGGGTATACAGGGGTATATAAGGGTATACATGGGTATACAGGGGTATATAAGAGTATACATGGGTATACAGGGGTATATAAGGGTATACATGGGTATATAAGGGTATACATGGGTATACATGGATATATAAGGGTATAGATGGGTATACATGGGTATATGAGGGTATACATGGGTATACCGGGGTGTACAAGGGTATACATGGGTATGTAGGGGTATATAAGGGTATACATGGGTATACTGGGGTATACAGGGGTATATAAGGGTATACAAGGGTTTACATGGGTATATAAGGGTATACATGGGTATATAGGGGTATATAAGGGTATACATGGGTATATAAGGGTATTCATGGGTATACATGGGTATATAGCGGTATATAAGGGTATACATGGGTATACATGGGTATATAAGGGTATACATGGGTATACATGGGTATATGAGGGTAAATATGGGTATACTGGGGTGTACAAGGGTATACATGGGTATGTAGGGGTATACATGGATATACATGGGTATATAAGGGTATACATGGGTATATAGGGGTGTATAAGGGTATACATAAGTATACATGGGTATATAAGGGTATACATGGGTATACATGGGTATATAAGGGTATACATGGGTATTTAGGGGTATACATGGGTATATGAGGGTATACATGGGTATACATGAGTATATAAGGGTATACATGGGTATATAGGGGTATACATGGGTATACAAGGGTATGCATGGGTATATAGGGGTATACATGGGTATATAAGGGTATACATGGGTATATAGGGGTATACATGGGTATATAAGGGTATGCATGGGTATAGACGGGTGTATAAGGGTATACATGGGTATACATGGGTATACAAGGGTATACATGGGTATATAGGGGTATACATGGGTATATAAGGGTATACATGGGTATATAGGGGTATAGAAGGGTATACATGGGTATACATGGGTATACATGGGTATATAAGGGTATACATGGGTATATAGGGGTATACATAGGTATACATAGGTATACAAGGGTATACATGGGTATACAAGGGTATACATGGGTATATAAGGGTATACATGGGTATATAAGGGTATACATGGGTACATAGGGGTATATAGGGGTATATAGGGGTATACATGGGTATACTGGGGTATATAAGGGTATACATGGGTATATAGGGGTATACATGGGTATGTAAGGGTATACGTGGGTATATAGGGTTAATTATTTAAATGTATTATAATATACGCGTGGGAATACATTATAATTTAAATACACTATAATAGGGGATACATGAAGTACCTAGGACATTTTGTCCTAAATGACCGCTGGTCTACTCATCATCTAGCACTGGGCAAAGGAAATGCAGGCTCGGGCAATATCGCTACAATGAGCTACAAGGTCCTGCTCGGTCCTGCAATGATTGTGGATACAGCTTACCTGCAAAGAGTGGCTTGCACAGTCACCGTACACAGTTAGAGTATGAAGCTGTTTTCCTATCATAAATGATATTGGGTGTGTATCGTCCATTATTACAT
>NC_090869.1:57614164-57616664 GCF_036669935.1 Montipora foliosa | reverse complement strand
TAAGTCTGATATGTCGAGTAAAAAATCTCTGAATCAAACTTTTCCCGCCAATAAATGCCAATTTGTGCCACTTTCTTTTGCCATGTTCGCTGTTTTCAGAAGTCAGTGAGAAGTTCGAGGTTTTCTTCGTTTCACTATAAAATGTTAAATAACTGAGTAATCTTGACTCCGTTATGTGCTGAAAACACTGTGAAAAGACAGGATGGCACATAGCTGACTTCAAGTGAGTCCCGCTAAAAAAACCGTTTTCAGGTAAATCGGAAATTGGTTTCATTCACCGTAGTTTTCTAAAATATTAAATTATAGGTACTGAGATTGAGATGACTCTAACAGTTTTTATGCTAGAGTAGCTCAACCGGGAGAAACTTGAGGCCACCTCAATTAGCTCAATTCAACGGTTGGGGTGGTCTCGATTGACGTCTTAAACGGCCGGGTATTTGAGCTTCCTGAAGCTATGGGAAGAAAACAAACTTAGAAATAAAACTAAAGTTGTGTAACCGAATTTCGAATTTTTCAGGAGACGAGCTTGCGAATGAAATCTCGAAAATCCTAGGAGAACATAACGTCACACAAATAAAAAAAATCGAAAATCTTAGGTGACCAAAATAGCCAAACGAATTTGTTAGTGGTTCTTGATGTATCGAAAAGGTATCGAAATTCCTAGGCAACCTAGACCTCTCCGAAGAGATATTTCGCAGAAAACCATCGTTGGGTGCCCCTGAAAAATACCATCCTAGGCCTTCGATGAAGAGTTAAAGTGCTTATGGGATACACCTATGGCGGAGATAACCCGCTACAAAAGATAAACTTTACCTTTCAAAAACTCGTTCCTCGCACTTCGAGTTTTGGAGGAAATCTCGTCGTGGAACGAGTTGCCAGAACGAGTTGCCCACGTGTTCTGAGCAAAACGCATGCGCATTATAGTCAATGGTAAAATCTCGTTCTCGTAGTCGTACTCGTTGTCAATGCTAACACTCTCTAATTGCGTGTCTAGACAGGTCAGTGACACTTATCTCGTGATGTGCAAATTCCATTGCTGAATTTAATAAGTGTAGCATGTGGTGAGAAATGGATTCGGGAGTTTTCTTTTCGTTTTCGTCTTTTTTGTTGCTGATAATTAGTGCTCTTCTTTCAATTTATCTGGTCACCTGTTTGTTGCCGAGGGGGAAAATCGATATAAAAGGAAAGTATGTTCTGATCACTGGCTGTGACACTGGCTTCGGTCGAGCGACAGCGATTAAGCTGGACAAAATGGGAGCTTGTGTGTTAGCGACTTGTTTGACGAAAGAAGGAGAACATAGTTTGAAATCAGAGGCGAGCGACGAGCTGAAAACATTCCAGTTGGATGTGACAAATTCCAAGCAGATTAAAGATGTGTACGAAGAAATAAAGAAAGATGTTTCACCTGGTAAGATCAGATTCCCCAGTGTCATATAAATACAGTTGAACCCCGTTAATACGTTCATCAACGGGCCTAAAAAAATTGGCCACATTAACAGGGTCGCCGTATTACCGGGGTAGGGTGAAATTCACGACCAAAGGGCCGTAATTTATAACAACTTTATATGCAAAGAACATCGCAAAAAGGGTGCTGCCAGGGAATCCTCATATACGGCAAAATGACAAATATGACAAATATCGCATCTGCACTTCCAGAACAACTTTTCTCTTTAATAAACAACAGGAATGTAGGTACAGCAATTGTATAAAATACTTGAAACTTCGCTCAGAAGGTAAAACGCTTAAAATTGTTAAGTGTACTGTCCGTTCTGAGCCTAAAATCAAAAGAAGAACTAACCTGCGATCAGGCGTACTTTTCTTTAAAGAAGAACAGGCCCAGCTTAGTTTGCTTCTAAAAAACGGAAGCCACCGTAATTACTTAACCGAAAGACTTAAGTATCAACCGTGTTTTTGATGAGAGCACTATGACTTATTTGCCTTACTGGATGTTACAGTAGTGTCAAGACTCAAGATCCTGAAGATCATGTTTGTAATGAAAACAGGAAGCACAGGCATGAGAGAGCGCGTGACGTCACGTTATTTTGAGACAGTTGTAACGGCTGATTCAACTGATCGAGGAAAATGTTCCATAAAACTTCAAATCGCGATGTTTCTTTTCGAAAATTCATTTTATGGATAGAGATGCGGCCAGAACTCATCCATCATTGGGAGTTGATCAAATCAAATTAACCATAGACAGCCCAAGTTCGCGTCACTAGAAAGCGTGTAACTACTTGGTGTAGGCACTCATATAGTGGTCCGGTGTAGTCACTCATATAGTGGTCCCAAGTGGCGTACTTAACTATGCTTAATCATCCCTAGCCGTACCTAAGCATCCCTAGCTGTACTTAAGCATACCTAAGCGTACTTAAGCATCCTTCTTCATCCCTACCCGTACTTAAGAATCCTTAATCATCCCTAGCCGTACCTAAGCATCCCTAACCCTACTTAAGCATCCTTAATCATCCCTAGCCGTACTTAAGCATCCCTAAGCGTACTT
>NC_090869.1:57566664-57609164 GCF_036669935.1 Montipora foliosa | reverse complement strand
AGGTTGAAGAACTTTGTGTATATCTCAGACCTAAGACTTTAAACCAGATAAGGGCCAAAATTTTGCAAGTGTCGAAAACAAAAGAGGCATTTCTTAATCTCTTTTATCCGTGCCTCTAACCCTGAAGATCACGCAAGCTTCCATGTGGGAAACCATGTTTAGTTAAGCTCCTTATTTATTCATGTTTCAAGAACCTTTTAGTACTAAGTTCAAGTTTATAGTGGTTAGTAAAAGAAAAATGTCAATATAGTACAATGTAAAGAGAATTTGTTTCTGAGCTGTTGATGCTTAACCGATCAGAATCAGGTAATTTAAGTCTCTTTTTGTCTCTTTTCTTTTATGAATTTAATGTACACTTGGTGAAAGGATTCTTGCGTCTTGTCATCATTACATGTACCTTGTTATTAGACAGACGGCTCTTGGGAAACTGCATATAAACTATCATCACCTACTACTCGAGTTAACAGAACTCAGGTATTTCGCACCTTTACATTGAAGTAACAAGTATGTAGCCATATGAAATAACTGTAAACACGTAATTTTCAGGATGCTTAAGTACGGTTAGGGATGCTTAGGGACGGCTAGGGATGATTAAGGATGCTTAAGTTCGGCTAGGTGAGGAATGAAGAAGGATGCTTAAGTACGGTTAGGGATGTTTAGGTACGGCTAGGGATGGTTAAGGATGAGTACGGCAAGGGATGAAGAAGGATGCTTAAGTACGCTTAGGCATGCTTAAGTGCGCTTAGGGATGCTTAAGTACGGCTAGGGATGATTAAGGATGCTTAAGTACGGTTAGGGATGCTTAGGTACGGCTAGGGATGGTTAAGGATGCTTAAGTATGGCTAGGGATGAAGAAGAATACTTAAGTACCTTAGGGATGCTTAAGTACGGCTAGGGATGATTAAGGATGCTTAAGTACGGTTAGGGATGCTTAGGTACGACTAGGGATCATTAAGGATGCTTAAGTACGGCTAGGGATGATTAAGGATGCTTAAGTACGGCTAAGGATGAACAAGGATGCTTAAGTACGCTTTGGGATGCTTAAGTACGGCTAGGGATGATTCAGTACGGTTAGGGATGTTTAGGGACGGCTAGGGATGATTAAGGCTGCTTAAGTACGGCTAGGGATGATTAAGGATGCTTAAGTACGGTTAGGAATGCTTAAGTACTGCTAGGGATGATTAAGGATGCTTAAGTACGGTTAGGGATGAATAAGGCTGCTTAAGTACGGCTAGGGATGATTAAGGATGCTTAAGTACGGTTAGGGATGCTTAAGTACGACTAGGGATGATTAAGGATGCTTAAGTACGGTTAGGGATGCTTAGGTACGGGTAGGGATGATTAAGGATCCTTAGGTACAGCTAGGGAGGAAGAAGGATGCTTAAGTACGCTTAGGGATGCTTCAGTACAGTTAGGGATGCTTATGTACGGCTAGGGATGATTAAGCATAGGTAAGTACGCCACCTGGGACCACTATATGAGTGCCTACACCAAATAGTTACAAAGCGCGTAACTACTTGATGTAGGCACTCATATAATATTAATTACTAGTGGGAAGATGACCTTTGAGTGCAAGCGGTATTGCGTTACAGGCAGCCGTTGAGAATTTAAACGCGCTATATGACTTTGTATGGGAAATAACATAACATCGATTATGAAGCCTAAAAAGCGCTCAATTTAACGTTCATTCAATAAAATGAATAAAAATGACTCACCTCTGGTGTATTCTTGTGCGTTTTGATGTTTATTTTACCGTTTCGGGAATTCCGTGTTTTCACTGTTCTAAGTCAAGTCAAGGCTGCACACAGATTTCGACCGTAGTCAGCTCAGAGGCGGTTTGTGCCTCGAAAATCCATCCCAGCCGCGATTTTTTCAGGCAAAGCTAAAGCCCCATCATTTGCGAACCTCAGTGAATGTTTCGTCGTCAAAAATCCCCACGCACATAGCTGGAAATGGGCATTTTCTGCTTCCGATTCCACGATAGCTGACGAATTTAACAGATGGTGATCTTGTGAATGGTCACGGAGCTTGGGTCCGAGGTCAAATTTGAGGCACAGTCGTACAACACTTACCCCATCCTTACAGCGGCTTCTCGAACAGCTCCCATATGGTTACGAGTGACGCTGTGGGCTGTGTGTTGGTCTGGCCGGGTTTTGATCCCGCGACCTCCCGCACAGTTGTCTGATGCTCAACCAACCAGCGTGGCATAAGACATGCCAGGCAAAAAAGGCATGCTAAGGCCCCAAGAGGACGACGTATGCAAAACATGACCTGCTCCCAACTGAGTGGCTTCATAGTTCAGTTGGTTGAGCATTGCACCGGCCTCGCAGAGATCATTATTGCTTCAATTGTCCAGATAAGTGCCAGGATGACTTCTCTTTCTCGTATAAAGATTTTTCTGCTTGAAACTGTACAAAATGAGGGGTGGTCCACAGGGCTAGTCCATGGACAGGGTCCATGAAGGGGTCCATGGACCGGGTCCACAGTGGTGTTCCATGGATCTGGGTCCTTTTTTTGTATACGTCCGCCGTGAGCATTCTTGGAAGTTGCACGCCTTGTCTATTTATATTGTATGTGACGACGCGTGGGATCTGAAGAGGAAATTGAAGCTTCCCATAAACCCATCAAATCACTCAGGACAATGCCAAAAATAGTAGGTGAATGAGCTTTATTTATCTGGCTGTCCATAAAACGACTTTTCCGAGAAAAGGAACATCGCGATTTGAAGTTTTTATGGAACACTTTCCTCGATCAGTTGAATCGGCCGTTACAACTGTCTCAAAATAACGTGACGTCACGCGCTCTCGCATCCTTACGGTCTTACGAACGGGGCAATTGTATGAGAAAATCACACAGACTGTCGTCAATGTCTGCGGCGATGGTGGCGATCGCGATCGCTTAGATTGTCTGTGTTCTATCTGGGCGATTGGTCGCCGACAGGGGTGATAATCTCTAATCGTCATGCCACTGATCTGGATTGGATCTTGATTGGGTCGATCGACCTACCTGCTGTTCATGCAAGTTACAATTTTTTAAAAGGAAGCGTTGCTTATCCGGCTGGATCCTTCTCTCAGGTGGCATCATCGCTGGCTGTCCAACAGCGTTCACACATTTATATATAGAAATATTTAGTAAAATCCAACTAGTGGTCTATTATCAATGCTGCGTTCTGATTGGTTGAGCTACTAGTAGGCTATTTGTTATAGCCCACTAGTAGCGAAAAGCGCCGGCTTTGAAAATCAAAACAACAATTAAAGTCTAGCTTTAACTAGCGAAAGATGTTTTGTCTCGATATTTTTTTGACCAACTAGTTGGATTGGCTATTGACTCAGAGCCCATTCCGGCTCGAGGAATAATTGTTAAATATATATATATACTTTTTGTATGACGAAGGCTGGAAATCCAACGCTGTAATCACTAGCCAGTAGCAGTGAACTACTACTGACTGATCCTATTGAATGAAAAAAACATATATGTGCCGTGAGTGGGAATCGAACCCGCGTCCCCCTGGTTAATAGTCGGGTAGCTAACCACTGCACCACCACGATTGATTAATTAATTAGTTGGTAGCCTGTAAATCCCCTTTGGATGATCCGATGTATGTCCCGTTCCTGAATGTTGAATAACGCCGGGGAACCTCGTGGCTAACCAGTATCTTCACTGATTGCTCTGTTGCCAGCAGGGTTCTTGTGATGGTGCGGTGTGTGATGAGGGTTCAATTCCCACTCACAGCACATATATGTTTTTCATTCAATAGGATTCTTTAATCTTTAAAGAGATTAAAGAATCCTATTGAATGAAAAACATATATGTGCTGTGAGTGGGAATTGAACCCTCATCACACACCGCACCATCACAAGAACCCTGCTGGCAACAGAGCAATCAGTGAAGATACTGGTTAGCCACTAGATTAGTCACTAGTAAGTCACTGCTACTGGTTAGTGACTACATCGTTGGATTTCCAGCCTTCTTCATACAAAAACTCTACATACATGTATATATATAATAGAAACGTTGAGTCAAAAGTAAAATGCGCTTTATCATTATGTTTGTAGCCGGTATTTCTTTTGTGTTTTTGATTAAGTTGAAATGGCCAAAGAGCAAGACAATTTGGTGTTTATCATCCCATTATCCATGGAAGAAATTTTGTTATTTGATTTTTAAAACCAAAACCTGAAACAATTTCTTTTACCAATTCAGTTCGAAAAAAAACCACTCGTTCCAGATAGGTCCAGAAACACAAGAAATTAGATATACGATGATTTCGCTCTGGACCGCGGGAACACCAGTTATAATGACTTTTTGGAAAGTTGCAAGGTATTTTGAAATCGCTCCAATTAACAAGAGAAAGAGCTTGGGCATGGCCCCAGCTCATCCGCGCACGCCTTATCAATAATCCATACAGGTAACTGGGAAAGTGTAATAATTTACAACCATCATTCAATATTTGTACTTCATTTTGGTTTCAGCTGGATTATTGGGCCTTGTAAATAATGCAGGCCCTATGTGTTATCCCCGATTGCGTGGTCACCACTGGCTGAATTTAAGCAAACAGCAGATGTGAATACATAGGGATTAATTGATGTCAGCAAGACCTTTCTGCCACTGCTTAAGAAATCCAAGGGATAAGTGGTGAATATGTCAAGTGCAGCAGGTTGGATGTGATCCCTAAGCTCAACAAGCGCTGATGCAAAATAACTATGGGCCAACGATAAATGAAGCCCCATAGTAGTTGTGCATTAGTGCACAGGGGCCGCGGAAGGGGGGATTGGGGGGGGGGGGGGGGGGCTATACCCTCCAAGGTTTAAACTACAGCTAAGAAGGGAACAGCGCAAACTCAAACGCCAGAAAATACATTTTAGGCTTTGCGTGACAACGATTCCAAACCAAAGGGATGGGGAGTGTGGAGAAAGTTGACCTCTAACACAAAGAAAAGAAATGGAGTGGTTGTGGTTTCAGCTTTGATTGAGACAGGGGCCGCGCGGAGTACACTTGAGAGTGGGAAGAAGGGGGGATGGGGGGTTAAAAGTGGGGGTGTAAATTACCAAGTCTTTGATCAAGCTGAAAACAACATCGTAGGAAAAACGTGGGGGGTTTGTGGCATTGCAACGGTTTGGAGAATACGTTTCAAGTTTTAGCTGCAGATGCTCGTTTTCGTAACGGCCGGGCCGCTTTTGTCTAATGAAAATTTATCTCTTCTTCAGGGGCGGTGGAGCGTATTTTGTATTTGGGGGGTTGTGGGGGGGCTAACAAGCAAGCGCCGGAGATGCTAACTTGTAGGGGGTTCTGGGAGAATTCTTCGCTACAAAATTTTGAAATCTTGAAGCTCGCAAAATGCTACTTTCAGCATTCTCGATGAGATATCAAAAAAAAAAAACGTGGATCAACCATAAATTGACAGATGTCTTACTTCTTATTTGTTACTTGACACGTATATAACTCGATACATTTATTCCGGCCTTAAATTCTTTGCTCATTTTGTTTGTTTTTCCTTCTGTTATATGTTTAAGAAGTAAAGTAAAGTCTCTGCTTACGAGCCAGAAGGCTCATCAGGCCGGCACTTATCTCTGGTTTCATTAGCATGAAGCGACTAGGAACGGTATTTCTACTCCCCCGTGGATGGGATGCTAGTCCATCGCAGGGTTACCCCCAGCATTTCGCCGGTACCCATTTATACACCTGGGTGGAGAGAGACACCGTGAGAGTAAAGCCTGAGTGTGTTGCCCAAGAACACAGCACAATGTCCCCAGCCAGGACCCGAACTCGGACCTCTCGATCCGGAGTCGAGCACTCTAACCATGAGACCACCGAGCCTCCCATATATATGCTGTGTTATATGTTTAAAGGGTTTTTTTTATTATCTCATTGACTCTGTCACAATATCAGGGAGGATAGCAGTTCCACTTACTGGAGCTTACTCTTTGACTAAATATGGTGTGGAAGCATTCTCTGATGCTCTTCGACTGGAGATGCAGCCCTGGGGGATTAAAGTCACTATGCTGGAGCCGGGAATCTTCCCAACCAACATTGCTGCTCCAGACTTTCAGGAAAAAGAATTGAGGAAGGGCTGGAATCAACTTAGCGAGGAGCTAAAAAATGATTACGGAGAGGAGTGGCTGGAGAAAGGTACCAGAATACTTCTTCAATTTCAAAACTGACTCCTTTCCTTTTCATTCCAACATAATTGTTTTTATTATTATATATATATACTAATGAAATACTAGGATTTTCCTTTTTCTAAAAATCCACAGTATCTTCACCGCACGCAATTAAGATATCACTTTTGTCTTTCACATGTGAGGATATAGGTGTCGTCATGGTAACTAATACGATTAGCCAACAAAAAGCGTGCTTCCCCTTCTTTGTAAGATACTTTTGTGCTGTAATATAATTTTTCTCTACAACATTAACTGACTTATTTTGACATTATCATGATTTTCATAACTTTCATATCTAGTTTCATTTCACACAACATACGTGTTTTAAAGGATGATGACCACTTTTTCGCTATTTCGAAAAGTAATAAAATGAGTTTTTTTAACAGAACATTGGGGATACGAATTTTATCTCGTCGTGCTGACAGTATCTCGCACTCGTTCGCTGCGCCCACTCGTCAGAGATAATAGAGAGATTTAGGTTCAGGTTGTTTACCATTTACAAAAAAATTCCGGAAATTTCGGTGAAAATTTCCATCGGGTGAAAAAGATGTTCCATTTAACTCAGGTCCGTTCGCCGCCCAGTGATTGCGATTTTACGCGCCAAAATTTAAAAATGTGGCCGTGAATAGCCTGGAAGTGGTAAGACCTTTCAAAAGTTGTAAATGGAAGACACATTTCCATCGGAAAGTTTCCAATGGGAAAACAGGACTACCTTATCGGAAGTTCCATTTATTCCGGAAATTTTCCAGTGGAACGAACCAAAATCGTGTGTTCCATTTACATCCAAACCGGAATTTCCGGAATTTCTTGGTAAATGGAAAAGGCCCTTCAGTAAGCAACGCGAACAGCAAAAGTGACCACGTGACCATGATTTTCCCGCCATTTTCTACGTTTGCCGGCTGCCGCTTGCCGGCATCCAGGTGATCTGGTGACGTAATTTGGAAGACTGGGAAGAAAAATTATAACGCCGTATCCCACAACCGCGCGCGGCGTTAGGTGTTGTTTCTAAACTCCGTGCAGTATTTCCATCGCCAAAACTCAACAGATCCCTCCGTGTCTACCACATTTCCTGTTACTAAATGAACATTCAAGTAGAACAACAATAAAAGCAAGATGACACACGCTAACATCAACCCGGTGTGGCCAACACAACACGCATGCGCACAACCATTTCACCCGGTCAATTAGCAGCCATGGACAGCTGTTTCGGCCTTTTGGGCCTCATCAGCATGGCGTAGCTAACATACCAGGCGGGTTATTTCTATTCAAGTAGACCCGGTGAGATCTAACCTCGCCTCTCCTATATGCATGTTGAATTCGAAAATAAGGCCGCGCGCGGTTGTGGGATACGGCGTTAAATTTTTTTCTCCTCAGTCCTCCGAGTTACGTCACCAGATCACCTGGATTGGAGAGATTAAGCATCGGGTTCGCGGCAAACGGCAAACGTCGGACTTAAGTTTGCGTTTTGCCAAAATTGGAAGAAACTCGTTTGATATGAGCTCATTTCTTGCGTGTTAGCAGCAGGTATCAAGTAACTTTTTAAAAGAGAAAGACGAGTTAGAATGACATATAATTTCCATGTTTTTATGACAAGCAGCAGCCCATCCTTTCGCGTTTGCCGTTTCACGTAAACGCGATGCGTGATCTCTCTATTATTTCGCGTATGCCGTACACGTGAATTTTCTGGTTTTCTTCTATATAAAAAGTTGTTTGCGGAAAAAAAAAAGTACCCCAAAACCATTTTCCGGTATGTAAGAGGAGGAAAAATTAGGTTTCATGGTCATAGATCGTTCAAAACTGACTCCTTGCCACAATTTTTCTCATGAACTCACATTGACTCTGTTTACCGACAAAACAGCTGCTTCATCGAAACTCTCAAAATTTGACGGGTAAGGATCATTTTTATTTCATATAGAGTATTTTCTACAAACAGTGTTTAAAAAGACTCCGAGTATTGATTTTGCTTTTCAGTAACAAAATACTCGAGTTGCCGTCGGTCACGCGAAGCTAAAGTCACTCTCTCTAATATCAGCACTCCAGCATACAATTCATAGTATCCTTGCGCTGCCACTGTAATATCCTTTAACATGTTTATATCTTCTTGACTCTTTCGTCCTGCTGTTGGCAGATTATAGGATTTTTACAGTGTAGGTTTATTTACAAACCCATCACAAGCAACTTTTCTTTCCCTGTCTTATTTACTTTTTCAAGCGTGCCCGAATTTCCTCTAAGAAAAGACACCTAATTTCAATTTAACAAAAGTACCCAGTCGGCATCCGGTCCAGATGTGGGAATTCCATGCTATTGTTGAAAAGAAATGGACTAAAAGGAAGGGGATTTCTCTCCTTCAATACTAAGGCAGTTAATATTCAAATCATTTAACTTTTCTTTTTTTTTTCAGCAATAAAGTTTGTGAGAAATCTCCCTTGCAATTCTGACATCAGCCCAGTCGTGAACGCAATAGTACATGGCCTGACTTCGCCCTCTCCATCTGACCGCTATAGGGTTGGCCTAGATGCTCGGTACGTGAGCATACCTTTGAGCTTTTTTCCAGCATTTATTGCTGACTTTCTTATCAACGTTGTGTTTCGACCAGGAAACCCACGTGGTGCCACACATGACTTGAGAACAAGCACCACCAAACCCTTAACTGACTAATAATTTCACTTCAAAAGGCAACTTAAGAAAAAGCTGAATTGCAGTGACAACTTTGTCCGCAATTAGGTAATAAAAATCCATTATAATCACCAGTTGATTCTGTTGTTCTTGCATGTGGGTTTACATGAAGTAAAAGTTCTCGATGATCTTGAACCATTTCCAGGGCGAGAACTTGGTTGGGACAAACGTGCGTGGGGTTTTCTCTACTGTTGGACACGCAAAGGAGCCCATGACTCGGAACGTACAACTTCACTGTATTTGTGGAACGGCGTTTTTACAGACCGAGTTATTTTTAGATTGATTTTCCCGCGAAACCATAGTCTCCCTCGCAGCCGTTCTTTGGATGTCACGCAACGTTCGTTGCGTGACATCCAAAAAACGGCTGCGAGGGAGACTAGCGAAACCACCCCTCATTTTGTAAATTCAATTCGTTTTATAAGCAGAAAAATCTTCAGACGAAAGAGAAAAGTGATCCTCTCACTTATCCGGATAATTAAAGCTGAATTGTCTCTAATTATAACAGCTGAAAAATTCAAGTGGTTTTAACGGGATTGGAACCCATGATCTCTGCGATGCCGATGCAACGCTCTACCAACTGACCCTTGAAGCCACTCAGTCGGGAGCAGGTCAATTTGTTAGGCTCAATTGTTCCGGTGAAGGGCTCGATGAATGAAACGAACTTATATTTGAAACGCGGGTTATGGAGTCACCAAATAGGTGGTATAAGTGTCTATAACAAGCTATTCCTTAAATCAGTAGCCCATAACTAGGAGCGAACAACAGCCCTATATTCCTGTCACGGCGTTTTCACAGACCGCGATTTCTTTTGTGGATTGAATTTCCCGCGAATGAGACGCAGGAGCCCGATGGCCTATCTCAACAATTTAACCGGAATTGTCTTTTTGCAGAAAAGGCAGCCTAAAAATAGATCGTACATGGGCTCCTGGCCCCGGTTGTTGAAAATGTGGATAACGCTATCCACCGGATAAATCTCTATCCAGCGGATAAACACTAGAAAAACCGATTGAGTTATCCAGTGGATAGTGATTTATCCAGTAGATACCGCCGGCTATCCACGCTTCGAATAACTGGGGCCTGGTCCTTAAAAATATCATGACGTAGGCTTAGAATGTAGGGCTGTCAACTCTCCCCACCCGCTCGGTAGTTATGTCGCTCGCCCCAATTTGCGTTCGCTGTTTAAAAACAAAGATGGCGGCAGTTTGTGCTTGATGGGAAAATAGGGGACTGTGTTATCAAGCTGTTTTCCTATCAAAAATGATATTGGGTGTGCATCGTCCATTATTACATTTGAGCATTTGATCATCCAAATGCAGTAACTCTCGTCTATTCTTTTGGTAATAGTTGAATTGTTACACACCTAATTTGTCAATCTGCACACCCAATGACGTTCTGCACACCTAATCTGGATGTCGATTTGCACACCCGATGCCGTAGTGCACACCTGATGTCGATCTGTACATCCAATATATATCAATCTGTACACCTAATGACAAGGACGTATACAAAACATGGACCCCAGGGTCCATGGACCACCCCTGTGGACCACCCCTCATTTTGTAAATTCAATACGTTTTATAAGCATGAAAGAGAGAAGTGATCCTCTCACTTATCTGGGAAATTTAAGCAGGAGCACTTGACTAGTAGCAAACAACTCCCATGCTCCGGGCTTTCAACTCCCAAACTCTTCAAATATTGAGAATTGATAGAGATGGGATGACAGAAGAGGTCATAACACTTGTGACGTCATTTCTGGAGTCTCCTGGATTATCCGGGAGAGTTACCTCCTAAACCTTCACTCCCCCCACCCACTCGGTAGTTATGTCGCTCTCCCCAGTTTGCGCTCGCTGTTTGAAAACAAAAACAAAGATGGCTGCAGTTGCTCGATCCCGACGATCAAACGGATGGGTACTTTGTAAGTAAAATTATTGTAGTATAAGCTTAAATTCAATTAATGACCCCTGACAGGAAGAAAAAAATGAGCAAAGTTAAGATTGCTAAAGGGTTACCGTTTTCTCAGCACCAAAAATCCCTAATATAGCGACATTTCTTGTTGCAAACATTGACGTCACATTTCTTTTGATATTCAAGTTTTTCCAACCACGGAACAAAAGAAGTCATTGCCTCAACAGCCAATTAGGTTCTGGTTGGCATATTAATAACAATGGGTGACCTCAGGAGAAACATTGTTATAACTGGGAAGACGTTTACCTACCAACATCTTTTGATGTGCCAGACATGAGCAATAGAAATAAGAGAACTCTTTGTTTTGCCAGCCAAGTAGGCTCTAGGCCAGTTTGATGAAAGCATGATTAGCATCAACCATTGGTCAAGCCCTATTAAAACCTGCAAATTGCCAGGGAAGGAGCTTATAGACAAAGGGCTTGACATTGCAACCAATACCGTCGCTTTTGCGACTAAATTTTTTCCCTTTGCGACTAAAATATCTGGAGAAGTGGCCAATTTGCGACAAGTTTTAGCTTGTTTTCACCTTCGCTCTTTCGAAACAAAAGGGTTAGCAGTTGCCCCTTTGCTGCTATTTTTGCTATAATAAATAGATGACAAAATTATTTTGTTGTTGCGGTAAATATTCTTTTAATCTGACGATAGCGTAATTGTAGCATACTTAAGCTGCAATGTTACATGCACAACTCTATTCCTGTGATCATTTGCCAGTTTCAGTGGTTTCTTTACACACAAGTATCGTGGGCTCATAAATATTTTGTTTGCTAAACTGCTGACTAAAATTTGCGAAATTGTGTCTAAATTTTGTATCTTGTCCCAACATTGCAACTTGGTTTTTTCATTAATTTTTAGCCCTGTAAGAAATCTACAAAGGTATTGTTTTCATCCACCAACATGGCAGTAATGACATAATATGAAACTGACCTACATTTTACTCACTGACACACTAGCAGAAACAATATAATATAATAACTGTATCTCCCTGAAAAGCTCACATTGAATAAACTGATACAGTACAGTACTCCAGACAGCAGAATACTCTGGCATGAACTGTTAACATGGCAAAACAATAGCCCTGCTAGAAGTGTGTGCCTTTGAAAAGTAAACTGCAGGGTCCAGGAAAGTGGGTTGCCTTGTCTAGCCTGTAAACACTTCCATGCATTTTCTAAAAAAACCAAACAAGTTGTCTCTCCCAGGTTAACTTGGTTAAGCAGGGTAATATAACTTGCTTAGCCACGCACCTTTTTTTTCCATATAAACAGGCCCTTGAAAGAATTGTCAATGATTTTTTGTGAAAACTAGTTAATTATTGACATGGCCTGAGTACCACCTTATTCTTCTTCATTTCTGCTGTGTGACTTCAGAGAAGAGATGGATACAGCACCTTGAAATGCTGGATCTCTACAGCACGAAGGAACTGAGACACTTGGTTGCATTCACTGTGAACAGCAATGGTCATCGTGTAGTAGTAGCAGTAGTAGTAGTAGTAGTAGTAGGAGAGAACTTTATTAATGTGTCAAGAATCGCTAGCGCGTGGCACTAATTGGTGTACCTACTTGATGTATCTCTTTACACCTGATGCCGGTACCCATTTATACACCTGGGTGGAGAGGCATCGTGAGAGTAAAGTGTCTTGCCCAAGAACACAACACAATGTCCCCGGCCAGGACCCGAACCCGGACTACTCGACCCGGAGTCGAGCGCACTAACTATGAGGCCACCGCGCGGGGGTAACCCTGCGATGGACTAGCACCCCATCCAGGGGGGAGTAGAAATACTCCTAGTCGCTTCATGCTACAGTAGCCGGAGATAAGCGCCAGCCTGATGGGCCTTCTAGACTTTACCTTTACACCTGACAGACTACCCAAATGGACGGGTTTTGCTAAAAGCAGGCCCACCACGGCCCAGCAGCCCGGCGGCCTGGAGGCTCGAAGGCCCAGCGGCCCGCGGCCCACACAGTTTTGTTGTTCGGCGGTAAATCCACGCGCATGCACAGATTTGCATCGGGTTTGGGTGCGCAAATGAAAGACGGTGAGTTTGAATTCGTTTACCATTTTAATAATCATTTCAATCCTTTTTGATCCTTTCTTTCGTTGCATGTTGCTAAGTGAAAAACGTTGTCATTTTCTGTTGTTTTCGTCTGTTTACAACAACAAACAGAAACAAGGATTCAAATTATTAAAATGGTAAATGAATTCAAACTCACCATTGTCCATTTTGCACGCCCAAACCCGATGCGATCTGTGCATGTGCGTGGATTTACCGCTGGACAAAAAAACTGTGGAAAATCAGGACTGGGCTACCGGGCCTCAGGGCCGCCAGGCTGCTGGGCCATGGCGGGCCGTGGGCCGCGCGCCGCAGGCCTACTTTTAGCAAAACCCCAAATGGACTACCCAAAAATACTATTTCAAGAGAGTACTATTGGTCGTAAGCAGCGTCGCAATAATTATTAGTGCTAAGCCTAAGTGTACGGGTAAGGGGAATGATTCAATTGTTGACTCGCCATCTTGGCTCGCATGACTCGCAGCCATGGCTTGCATGCCTCGTGTGCCTCGCTAGCTCGCACATTGTCCAAACTCATTATTGAAAGCTAACCTTTTAAAAATGGGTGCTTAGACTTAAATATTGTTGGCCAACGCTCTTTAAAATGGATGTTTAGGCTTAGCACTAATTGTGACGGTGCTTATGACCAATAGTACTCCCTTGAAATAGTATTTTTGGGGTAGTCTGCTAGGGTAGTCCATGGACTAGGGGTCAGTGTTTTCTACTCTCTCCCTAATCCCTAATGACCTTGGATTATGTCATGCAAAATGATGTTATTTCATGACACTCAAAAAGTAGAATGAAACATTGCAATAACCACGGAATGAACTGTTGAACAACATAAAAGAAATACAACAAAAGAAAAGAGAAGCATGGATGAACACAAATGGGCAAGATTGAAATGGATTGCATTTGAGTAAATTTCTCTTGAAAGTAGTTGGACCTAGTTGGCTGAACTTTTTTCAAATTTATGGTAGATCACTTGGATAAAGGCTGTTTTTGCTCAGAATCATCTTAATAATAATTATTGTAATGTAACGATAATTTTATGAATGAAGGAATTCCGTATTAATATTATTATTTTCGAGATGTAAACTCATAAAGATTTCCCCTAAACACGCTAAAATAACATTACATAGCCCCTTTAACAGGCCAGTATTACATGTGTCTGGAGAAATTTTTACTTGGGTCCCCTGTCTATTTTGTTTTAGTTGGAGCCTGGGCATTTTCTGAGTTTTGTATCCATGAAACCATTAAAGCATTAATTTGTAAAGAAAGAATCAGTGAAAATTTTATTCTACGCTGACAAGATATCATTGTTGGTTCATGTCAACTGGAACAAAATAAAATAATTTTACAAAAGCATCTGCAGCTGATTGAAGTTTTTTGAATAGTATATTTTTGGCCAACAGATTCAAACCAACTTGCAGCTGTGCAAAGTCTTTTCACAAGGAAAACAATCCATCTTCAAACAATGGAAAATATGTTAATGTGTTTTTTGTGGAGGATGCGGTCAAAATAATCAGTTTATGAGGTCGGAAATGGCGACTTCGCCACGAAAATTCAGACATTTGTATGCGATCGTTTTATTTAAATTCCTGTTTTAATGTAACGCTCGAGTTGGCAAGCAGTGCAGCGTGACCAAGCAATTTCATTGGTCCAAAGAACGCTTTTTTTGGTGATTTCGCGAAATCTGATTGGCTAATACTCAAAATGCAGTTTGTTTGAATGTTCTTTAACTGGCGAGCTTATTCGAACCGATCATTGCTTCCACGCGACGTTAGTGCATGTTGTGGAAAATATCTTTGCGACATCTCATTTCAACTTTCGCCGATTTTTGAAATTGTCTATCGACGTGAAAAGCTGAAAACATTCTGAATTCAAGTTCCTTGTTGCACACGGAGACAACGAAATCGCAAGTGACAAAGTACAACTGGAGCTTGGTGTTCAACGTCTCTAGCATCTGAAACTGGGCCGGGGTGAAGATGTATTCCGGTAAACCCATCTCCAAAGAGAAATATTCTGTCAGGCATAAAACAGAAAGGCCTGCAGCTGATTATGCAAAGATTCCAAGAGAGTTGGATCAATATATTGTGGATCCTACAAATAAAAAGCGCTATCTTCGAGGCCGTTTCCTTGGCAAGGTACAAACGCTCATACGTAACGGCCATTTAAATTTAAATCCAGCGAGCACCTCGAGCGTCAGAATGTTAGATTGCTTCGCTCTTGAAAAAATTTGTTATATTTTCGTATTTGTAGGGAGGGTTTGCAAAATGCTACGAGCTCACAGATATGGAGACCAAGGAGATTTTCGCTGGAAAGATCATCTCGAAAACTATGTTGACGAAGCCACACCAAAAAGAAAAGGTGAAGATTCGATTGTTTTTCTATTGAAGTGAAAACGCCGAGGGAAAGTTGTAAACGTATAATTATTTTTGTCTATATCTTGGGTTTTTGCAGATGTCTATGGAGATAGCTATTCATCGCTCTGTAGGACAGAGGAAAGATCTCCTTATAGAGACCCACAAACATATCGTGGGCTTTCATGGATTCTTCGAAGACGCGGATTACATCTACATTCTCCTCGAGTTGTGTAGACGGCGGGTAAGTTAAGAGACAGTATTTTCATAAGGCGCTTTGATGTTGTTAAAATAAATTGTTAGAAGTACAGTACGTGAGTACATGACTGCTTGCGCTTCATATTTGAAAGCGGTAAAATCCGGTGTATGAAAGGCTTTATTGTCGGAATCAAAGATTACACATTTTCAAGAAGTGCATGGTGATTGATGTGATGCAGGAAAGATAGCACTGATGATAAAATCGCTAATTATCCCTGAGGCTGGAATTTTACCGCCGATTTAAAACATGGTGGTTGAAAATGAAATTAAGGTTCAAAACTATAGTTTCGATTCTAAGTTTTTGCTTTTGCTGTAGAATATTATTACTAAAATGCATGTAGTTTTAAATCCGGTTTGCAGACAAAAGAAATTTGAGTTATAACCATTTTAATATTTTCAACTACAACATAACAAATGATTTTATTTTCTCGATGGTTTGGCTGCAAAATATTGAAATGTGCTATTCAGCCTACCTTATTTTTTTTGGTGATTTATTTCCTGAAATGTTCTTGACAACCAGTGTTTTTGTGAAAAATTTCGAATTTGTTTGAACTGAAACTTTTCGTTCAATGCAAAGTGGACACCTGTTGCTTCCTCATATAAAGCTTAAGAATAATGGTTTTGTAAACAATGCACAAGAAAAAAAAGTAGTTTGAGCTTTCTTTTTCTACCTGTTAGCAACATGTCAGATGGTGATTACTAGAAAAAAAGAAATGGATAGTCTGCAAGTTAAAGAAAATAAAGCGTTTGCATTAGTTTTATCTTTGATTTCAGTGTATGTTCTGTCAATGTTAATAAATGCAAAGGGTTTCTATTGATTTTTCAAAAAGAAAGTTGTATTATCACCTTACGTAAACAAAAAGAGACCAACTAAAACAATGTTTTTGTACATTTGTTTGATGTCAAAAATGTGATTCTCACCCAGAAATATGGCTACGAAAATGTTCTACAACACATTAGGTGTTAATTATGATGTAGTAAGTTTTTGCTTTGATCAATATTTAACATAGTTTAATCTATTTACAGTACATCAAGAAATATGGGTTGGTAATCCACATTGTTTTAATTAAAATTTGATTATTAAAGACTAGATCTCGTTGGATAATGCAATTCTAGAGTTTTGATCGGCTTGGCCATCATGATATATGAGCTCTTTATACCATGGTCTAGAAATGCGAGTAACTGTATGCAACAGGTTTAATTTTTTTTTTGTTTTTACAAAGTAAAAGATGGGAGATTTATCCATAATTTGTGGGTATTTTAATAAAGTTGTTGTCTACCTGTTACTCTGATTGGCCAAAAAGCAATAG
The DNA here is from genome assembly GCF_036669935.1 of Montipora foliosa. Lineage (NCBI taxonomy): Eukaryota > Metazoa > Cnidaria > Anthozoa > Scleractinia > Acroporidae > Montipora > Montipora foliosa. The sequence continues at coordinate 57,592,394 of NC_090869.1, read as the reverse complement.
AGATCTTGAGCCTCACTCCGATTGGTCATCAAATCATACCTCCGGTATCTGATCAAACTCTTGAATACATTGCAATTGGCTGAACACAGCTTGAAGTTAATGGCAAAATCCAGTCGCAATTTTGCTACAAGATACGAAAATTTAGTCTCAAATGTGACTTTAGTGGTCCCAATTTCAAGCCCTGGTGAACATTTTCAGTTTTTATTTTGTAACTCACATAGTCAATAAAACATATTTTGGCTTATCCATTTTTGTAAATAGACAAATTCAGCTAACTCATTGTTGCACGTCCCTATTCAGTTTTTGTTGGGTTTGAGGAGAATGCATTAGTCCCATGGGATATCCCTTGGGTATTGATCGTGATGCCATACGATTTCAGTGTTTGGACGCCGTCTTGTTCTGGCACAAATAACCTCGCTCTCATGTGATAGTGTTGAGGCTAATTCCCAAGGGAAGTCAAGTTTAATGCCTGCATGGGTGACTATTCAGCTGTACACGCTGGCGAGTCAAGAAATTAGTTGTTTTTCTATCCAGCAAGAAAGGCTACTGATATCCCACAAAACTGATAAATGTTTTTAATAAAATTATTTTATTAGCAACAAGATAACAGTGAACACACTTAGTAGTGTGATGCCTTCATTACTGAACTGAATGAACAGTAGAAAAGGGTACAAAATGAATCAAATGCACCTCACCAATCCTTGATTGCTGCTAGTATAAACTTAAAATGATAAGCGATAGCTTGAATGCATAGCTTTTCAGAATGAGGGGAAGGTAAAATGAAATCTAAATGTGATTGTCCATTCAAAATGTTGCAGAATGCCAGAAATGCACATGTATTCACTGTACATGACTAGCAACTCTTTTTTTCTGTAATGTTTCAGTCCTTGATGGAGCTTCATAAACGTAGAAAAGCCTTGACTGAACCCGAAGTCCGCTATTTCATGAAGCAGATTGTAGAAGGCTGCAAATATCTCCATGACAACAAAATCATCCACCGTGATCTCAAGCTTGGAAATTTGTTCCTAAATGATGAAATGGAAGTCAAAATTGGTGATTTTGGTCTCGCAACAAGAGTAGAGAATGAGGGAGAAAGAAAAAAGTAAGAAAGGCTGATTATCTTTCAAGTGATTTTCCTTTAAGTTATTATTAATTTTGGTTTCGTAATCTAGTTAGTCAATTTTGTCGAATTTAATTGGTTTGGGCAAGATTGAAAACTGTTTTTAACACAACCTGACAAAGCAACTATTTCATGATTACAAAATTAATGTAAATTTAACTAAAATTGTAAAAGGGCAGTGTTGCACTTAGTCTATTAATTTGTATCCTCCTACTAGTGAAAAAAACCCTTTGTCAGTGAAGACCTGTGAAAGTGTTGCTATAGTTTTATGAGTAAGAAATGTACTAGTTAAGTTCATTGCTCTTTTTTTTCATATTTGTTTCAGAACTCTTTGTGGAACTCCAAATTACATTGCTCCTGAAGTGCTAAACAAGAAAGGTCATAGCTTTGAAGTGGATGTCTGGTCATTAGGCTGTATCTTGTAAGTTTGCACTTAATTTAGTGATTTGAAAAGTAAGCAAAAATCTTTTACTTTGGTCTGTATCACAGCATTTCATAAACTTTGGGAATTGCTTATTTTATAAGAACCTAGTGTATGATGTTAGTCCTCAGTGTTGAGGGGTTATTGAAATCTGTTGCTGGAAAGCGATTGTTAACTTTTCTGATATAAACCATGGATACATGTACATGTGAAGATAATTATCATGTGCTCTCATGTAACAGATTCACCCTGCTTGTTGGTAAACCACCATTTGAAACTCAGAGTTTGCAAGACACCTACAAGCGCATCAAAAGAAATGAATATTACATTCCTTCCAAAGTCTCTCACTGTGCACAGCTGTTGATCATCAAGCTTTTGAGGCCCGATCCTTCAACAAGACCTAACCTAGGGCAAGTTCTTGAAGATGAATTTTTCAAAGGATTCACACCCAACCATCTGCCAATCAGTAGTTTGACAATGGCACCCAGGTTTGCTTCAACATCGTCATCCCACCTTCTTAGTACTTCGAGGAAGCCACTGAATGAATTAAATACACAAGAACAGCAAACAACTAGTGCTAGAAGAGATAAGACCGAATTTTTGGAAAAGGTTAGCAAAAGAAGGTCACTTGGTGTTAGAGTTTGTGGAGGTGAGAGTAAGCTGATTCAACCAAGTGAAGCTGTTGCCGAAGAGCTGAAAGATGAGGATCAGGAAGGTTTGTATTCGTTCATCGAATTGACATCATAGGAACTTCGGAATGCATTCATGTGGTCAGCAATACCAATGATGAACTCATTTTCAAACACACTTAGATTTACATACTGTCATTGTCAAATTAATATTAATGTACGGTCAAATGTCATTCAATCCACATTTATCACTGTGGGTTTCATCATCATCATAATGATTGCAACACGACCACCACCACCTTTAGTCAATTATCTACTGTCATTATCGTCATCATTGTCAAAACTCTCACAATAAATAAATAAATAAATAAATAAATAAATAGATATTATCATCCTCATTACAACCTACTGACAGTCTTTGTCAAAAGTTTGGGGGGTATCTTCCATTGCAAAATTAAACACTCCCCATGTTCAATGTTGACTTTCAGGGTTAATTTAACTGCTGCACTGTAAAAGAACTTGACATCATTACTAAAGGGACATTTTGGTGGAGAGGATGGGGCAAGGAGGAGGTGGTGGTGTCTGATCGGGACTGGCAAAGAATGTCCTATCACTTTGACAGGACAGAGATTTTAGGTTGAAAATCCACATTAGATTAAATTCATTGTACATGTACATGTAAGACTTTAATAAGATTTGTTTATTATGCTTTGTAGAAGTTCCTCAAGATTGCTACCTTTCCCAGCTCCATAGCCAGCTCACGTCTTGTCTTGAATCCAAACCAGTCAGACTTAATGTCAATGAAGGTAATGGCTTGCATCATTCTACCTGTTTGCTTTACATCAACAGTGGTCAAAATTAAAAAAAAAAAACATTCAGGTTTTCCCTGTTTCAATAGCCAGGTAACCAAACACCAGTTATTCAAAGGCCCTTTTACTTTTAATCCAATGGATAAGTCAAAATCCAGAGTATAAAATATACTTCACGCTAAACATTGGCTACGATTTTCTTACACACCTTTTAACTAGATGTGCTTAGAGTGTGCATATTCGACATATTCGCAGTTATGACGGCAAATACTGAAATCTTTGCAGACTGAGATTAAAATGAACGGTTAGTGACGTACAGTACATGTTTCCGGGTGAAGCTATAGCGAAGGCGTTGATTGAGGATCAAGCACGTGAATTTATGGGACAGCGGTCGAAGAGTACATACACTGTAGCACATCCTGTAATCTACTAGGCTAAGCCTTGGTGCCAGAGGCCTTTTTTCAAGGTCGGAGAGAACACACAGCGATTCCAAATAAACAGTCGAGGACGAAAAAAAAAAAAAAGCCTCTGGTTTACACTACCCCAGAACCTCATTTCCATGTCATCGAATTGGGACAAAATTTGTCCTAGTTCGCTGATTGGACATTACGTTCTAAGGAGTTTCTGATTGGACAGTGGTCTGTGTGCTGCTTCAGTGCCTTCACCCACTGTAACCGTACGGCTTTGGCAACATAAAAAGATCCATTTTGCTTATCGATTCGCGCATGAGGGCACTTGTAGACTCAAGCTCATTTGAGAGCAGTCGGGGGAATTAACTAAAAAAGTTGAACTTGTTAACATTTGTTGCAACTGTGTCTGGAAACTGAGGACTTATTGACAAAAAACGGTAAGGACAGACAAGTTTCTCACATTTCGAAGTCTTGCATTGTGCAATATAGGCAGTGATCTCTAGCTCTTTGATATTACTGTAACAGTATTCTGTTTTAAACACGTTCAACAATAAAAGTTTCGCTCTGAGGAAAAAGAAATTTCATCAAATAAATCAAGCTAAAATCAATACAAAATGGTTAAAAATTGCTTGAAAATTATATAGCTGTTGAAATGAATAGCCATCACAGTGACTGTAATCGCAATTTTCAGGAATGTTTAAGTAAATGTGTGCTTCATTGCGTCCCGTGGGAAGCAGTCTCAGCACGGCGGCCAACACTGGTTTGACAAGAAATCTGAACTCTCTTCGTAAGGAAATGGGGTTCTGGGGTCATGTGACCAGAGGCTTTTTTGTCCTCAACCGTTGATTTGGAATCGCTGAGTGTTCTGAAAAAAAATTCCTCTGGCACCCAGGGTAGTAAGGTACATGTTTTACCAAATACAGAAACAAACCTAAACATTCATTAACCCTTTGATGTCCAAACCGGCGGAAACTGGCCAGACTTAGTATTTTACTCTGTCTAACGCCAGAGTATTTTACTCTGTCTAACGCCAGACAATTTTACTCGTCAATGGGGAACCCCTGGGAGTCAATGGGTTAAAGCTAACCGTAGGCCTAATTAGAGTTTTTGAGCCTAAGGTTAGCTTTAATGAATGTTTAGGTTTGTTTCTGTATTGGTAAAACATGTAGCTTACAGGACGTGCCTCACTCTTTGACTGCTGTCCCATAAATGCATGTGCTCGATCCTCAATCAATGCCTTCAATATCTGCTCCTTGAACAATCAGGGCCAGGGTTTTTATTTTACCAAAAACTGGTCACATGGTAAACTTTCTGGTCCTCTTGGATGACCAGACAGCCACTTATTTTAAGCACTGCATTAAACGTTTAGCCTGCGTCGCAGACAGACTAAACCACCGGTATAGTCAGTCGGCATAACAGCTCCAGAAAGCTTGTTCAGAGTTTACAGGGATTTCTGTATCCCTTCCTGATACTTTGTGATTTGACGTTCACCTGCTTGACAAGTCACACATCCGTTATTTGCATGACAGAACAAGTGCTTTGAAATTCAACAGCCAAAAGGTGACAAAACTGAGAAGGCGAGCAGATCCAATTAAAGTATTTAACCATTAGCACTTTGATTTGATTTTGACATTTCCCATTGCTCAGCAACCGATCAGAAGCGACATGAAACCACAACCTAATTACAGTTACAGTGTGCTGGTCGCGGTTTAGTTTTCTTGCGCTAGATTAATTTTAATTGAAATACAATAATATAACATTTCATAAATATTTCCCTGTTTTCATAATCACTTTTGTTTTTATCAGATGATTCAGAGGACCCAGCATCTGTTCCTGTTTATTGGGTTGGTAAATGGGTGGATTATTCCGACAAATATGGCCTTGGTTATCAATTAAGTGACAACAGTGTTGGTGTTCTTTTCAATGATCAGACAAGACTCATTCTTTACCAGGACGGAGAGTAAGTCATTCAGTTACTATTACTATTACAAAGCAACCTTAACCCATTGACCCTTAGGAGTGAGACTAACTACTGTGATTTTCATAATCCAGTGGAATCTCACCTCCAAGCACTAAGTGTCAACCTGCGTGGCTTCCATCAATCAAATTTCCAAGCATAGCCAGGAAGATCAACTCCGCCTCTGGAAAGTGAATGGGACTTTTGTTTAGTGCACAACTTGAACATCATTATGATATCTTTTGATAGGTTTTTCAGTAAAATGATTCATACAGATTCCATGACTTTCCATTGGCGTCAAGTTCAAAATTAATGTACCATCATGGGAACCAAAGATGCTGATTGGTAGAGATGCAGTTTGGCCGTTGGCAATTGAAAATGAGATTCTGCTGAATTCTGAGAATCGCAGTAACCAACTGACACCTCAAATGCCTAATAGGACACCCCCAGTTGGCGATTAAAATTGTCTGACTCTCAGGAGTCAATGGGTTTTAAAATCAATTTAAATTATATTAAAAAATTATAAAAAACGTTCACTGGGTAGATACAGTTTAAAACTTTCGAGCTTTCGGCTGTCAGGCTACAGCCTTCAATGGAAATGAATGGAAAAACGTTTTTTATAATTTTTTAATATGTTTTACCCTGGCTACGGTTCTTCTATTTTTAAACAATTTAAATTACTCTTTTTATTTGAAGAAAGGAAAATGAAACTGCAACCCTTATGTGTATCTGATATCATGTTGTTTTCCAATGCCTGATTTAATGATCTTCTGGCTTGTGATTGACCATGTATTAGATCAGAAAAGAATTTCTTGGGGTTGTTTGCAGTTTTTAAATTATTAACTTTGTTCTATCTCTGTAGAAATTTACAGTACATTGAGGTAGAAGGCACAGAACACTTTCACACATTGAAAGGTTACCCTGGACACCTTGAAAAGAAAGTAACACTGCTCAAGTACTTCCTCAGTTACATGAATGATCACTTATTGAAGGTAACTATTATGTCATCATTATAATGATTATTATAATAATATTTACCGATACATTTGAGTAATATTAAAATGCACCTCAAATTGGCAAGAGGGATCTTCCAGGTAATCAGGAGCTTAACCATGCAACGCTTTTGAGATGCGGACGGCAACCAGAAGTGAACACTTCACATGCCAGGACATTAGTGTCTTCCAGATTTTTGAACTTATCATCTCTAATAGAGAAAAGATACACTCCCAAAATAAAGTCAGGCAGTAGCAGTATAAATGTGGTTGTGTGATGACAAGTTAAAGAAGAAAACAGCTCACTTCTGGTCGGAATAAGCATCTCAAAAATAATTATAATTGCGTGCTACAGCTTCCTAATAGTCAACAAAACAAACAAAACTGCAAGGTGGATAAATGATTTTTAAATAAGTGTACCAACTGAAGGAATCAATAATACTCATTATTGATAGTCACAAAGGCTGCTTGGAGTTTACATTATTTAACACCAGTGTTAAATTCTGGTTGTCTTCCCAGGCAGGTGCTGGTACTAAGACTGTAAGAGAGGACGAATCTGGAAGGCTTCCTTTCCTAAAACAGTGGTTCCGCACACCAGATGGCATTGTTCTTCACCTGACAAATGGAACGTTGCAGGTAACAACCGCTTTGTTTTCTGATGTACGTGTAACAGGAAAAAAACACTGAGAGGTTAGCACCTAAACTTTCTCTTCCTCGTTCAAGGTTGTCCGGTAATATTGGAAAAACCTTTGAGATTTGTTCTTTAATCCAATCTCCCGTGTGTCGTCCTGAAGATGATCTCTGAATTCAAGCACATAAGTTCTCTAAAACTATTTTTCTTGGGAGACCACCTGTGTCATCAACTCTTTGATGCACAGCAACAGTATTGAAACCAGTAGATTTAATGAGGATTGAGATGCTCTGGAACTTCAACTTACGTTATTGGTAAAAATTGTTTGTTAAAGGTCCATTAACCCGACAGACATTGTGTGCCACGGAAAAATTTTCATAATTATATGGTCGCTACGATAAGCAATGCAAATTTCCATAGCAAAAACACACTGTCGATTGAAGATAGGCCTTTTAAGTTCCCAATTGAAATGCTTTTTCTAATAATTAGGTTATGATGCTAGTTACACATAAGTTTTTAAAAAGGTGGTAAGAAAGGTACAGTATTTAGTACAATCTAAAACTGGGTAGCAGTATGATAATTTTCCTGTCAGTAATAGAAAAAAAGGATGACATTATTAACATTTTAATTTGTTTCTTTCTTCAGATAAATTTTTTCAAATGCCATACTAAGATTATTGTTTGCCCTCTCATGAGTGCTGTTACCTACATTGACGAGGCCAAGAGATTTCGAACATTCCCTCTCAAGAACATTGAAAAATATGGCTGCTCAAAGAGTCTAGCAAAGCGACTTGGTTATGCTCTAAAGATGGTTGTGTGCATGCAAAATGGAACTCAAAAGAAAGTGTTTGCTCGTGCACAGTGTTGTGAAAATGACAAGAAGACCAACAAGAAAGAATAACTTAATAGGGGATTTAAATTTTGAATATTGAAAGTAAAAATAATGTTCCATCCTCCTCAAAACTCTTGAATTTCTTTAGTCCTGGGTCTGTACATGCAAACAATACAATGCAAGAATCAACGTTTACTAATTGAGTACGTTCTAAACCCTTAAATTTAAAGTTACCAATGACTTAACAATCTGTCTCCTTATTTTTACCTTTATATGAAGCTTAATTCTCAGGGTTTGTGATGTCGTTGGTTAGTTGTCCTAAGTCCTTGAACAGATTTAATTTAAAGACATTTCTTTCTCATGAATCTTGTCAAAATTCTTGAATGTAATAATAATTATCTCCATCTGACTCCTTTCAATATGATGTGACTGTTGGTTAAAGCCTGGTTTTTAGAAGCAACACCTGCACAAGCGCTAGCATAAGTAGCTTATGCTAGTGAAAACGAATGACGGCAAAAGCATCAAAATAAACCACAGCATCCGCCATTTTGGTCAAATTCTCAGATGTGGGGAATTTGGAACGACTGCTTTAATTTATATCAGATGTAACACATTTCCTTATGCTTCTGCTGTGTTTCATTTTCACACAATGCAAGCATACGATGCTTATGCTTGCATCAACTTCATTTTCATGGTGAAATACCTAAACACTCTTAAGCTTGTGCTTGTGTCGCTAGTGAAAACCAAGCTCAAGAGTCAAGTACTGTAATCTTGGTTTCATTGACTTTAACCACATTCCTTGTGGTAGATAGCATTTATTTCTCTTAAAAACGGAAAATTAGCAAAGAGGAGAAGAATCCACCAATGATGATGTGTGATTCTGGCTCTCAAAAATCAACCTACAATGCATTCAGTATGTAATTACGTGTAGGTCTGAGGATGATCTTTTAAGCTTTTCTTTTCCTTGGCAACATTGAAATATTTATTGTAGAGTTCAAGCAGATTTAAAATCATTGAATTATATTCATTAGCTATGCAAAATTTAGGTACGAATAACTCAATTCCACATTCAGATTTGTACATTGTAAATAATAGACCAAGTGTACTTTAATTTGTCATTTTTAAATCCTTGGAAGTTGTGTGCTTGAGCCTTGGGAATTCTTGGACCAGTTTTAAAGTTCACCTTCGCTTAGGATTATTCTGCATTAATAACAGAGTGGACACTGAACAGGAAAAAAAATAGTTCCGTAATCAGTGCTTTTGTTGCAGAAGAATCAACCATTGTGAGATAATTATGCTTTCCTTTCAAGTCTCTTTTGTCTTATAAAAATGAACATGCTTGCTTGTAAATTACCTGTTTATGAGATTGTCCTTTCCTTTCCAGTCTCTTTTGTCTTATAAAAATGAACATGCTTGCTTGTAAATTACCTGTTTATGAGAACTCCATGTTGAATTATTTCTATTAAGGGGTCATTCTGTGTTACTGCTTAATTAACAAAATTTGAATTACACTTTTCTCAGAAACTATGAAAATGTGAGTCTCAAAATTCACACTAGTTTAGGAGTATTGTTATAATAGTTACATACAACATACCATATTATTGTCACTGTAAAATTGTCATTTTATCTTTGGGAATTAATAATTAAAGAATGTCAAACATTTTATCAGTGCTTATTTTAAATTAGATTACAAGTCCCTCATTCACGGCCCCTGATTAATTTCTGCAGCATGAAGCAACTAATGGGATTGTTATCTTCCTAGGTTGCAATGCTTGCCCTCTGCAGGGTTATCGCCAGCAGAGACGTGAAGAGAGAAAGTGGGTAAACAAGTTTCTTTCCAAAGGAAACGGCTCTGTGGCAGAACTACATGCAGAGCTTGATCCATACTTTATTGACCACTCCCCTTAATCACGCAATTTTAGGCAATTTCAGCACTGATCGAATGGTCGTTGAATTAACTAAAATATCAAAATAACTGTTCAGAACTATAAAAGAACTCTAACAAAACACAGGGAAGCCAAGAAGGGACATGGATGGACAAAACTGGAGAGGATTGAAATGGATTGAATTTGGGTAAATTTGAAAAACGTCGGCCCACCTTATTTCAAATTTATATCAGTCTACATCAAAATGTCATTTACACAGCTGGAAAATCATTCTCAGTTGTTATGTGGCCGTGATTTTGCAAATGAAAGACTTTTGCTTCGCCAATTTTACGTTTAGAGCTCATAATTAACAAAATTAAACGAAATTACCTAAAATAGCGTGACCTAGCCCCTTTAAAGACTTTTCAGGACCAATTAAAGTAAATCGATGAAATAACAGAACAGAGAAACAACTTTTAAGAATCCGAAATGGTCGGAGACTAACCTGTCGACCATTAATTTTTTTACAAGTGCAGCTGGGAAGTTGAACCAGGGACAACCGGTACCAGAATCAAATTCAAGAAGTGGTAAGAATGGGTCTTCAACATGAGATGTTCTGATCTAACCACTGGGCCGCAGTGCCCCCAGTGATCCTGGGGGTGGAAGTCTAGAATGCTAAGACGTAGTAATACCTTTCATGGTTTAATTGCTCTCTTGTAGCTAAACTAAAAAGAGTTTAACAAGCCAATACTAAGGGTGCGTTCGATTGACCGTATTCCGGTACAGGAATACATGGAATTAATTATACAAGTTGGAAATCCTTCGTTTTTGCGGAGATTCACATTAAAATTGTCAAACATTTGCTAAAATGCTATTTTAAACATAATTTTATCATCTTTGCAGCTTTGAAACGCGCCAAACATACCGTTTTAATCATCACTCCACGTATTCTTATTCCGGAATTGGGTCAATCGAACATGCCCTAAGATTATGATTTGTAAATAAATACAGGCTTAACACCTAAGTTGTAGCCCTGTTATCATACATGTAGATCTGGAAAATCCTTGATTTTGTTCAGGCTCTGGTTACCAATTGTTGGGAAATTCCAGTTGGGGTGACCACAATAATGTAATGAGCATGTAACTCCCTAGTTCCTGATTGGACAGGTGTCTTCATAGAATTCAACCTCGTTCCCAGGGTCTCTCTTCTCTGCCTCAATGGAGGCAGAGACCCTGGGAACGAGGTTGCTTAAAATTAAGCCAAAATTCAACTTCCAGGAAAGTCTTGTTTACCTTTTAATTATTTTCCAAATACACTGATCAACCACATGAAATACAAGGCTAAATAATAAAATCTTCAGTTTCAAACAAACTATTTTTCAAACTGTGAGACTAAGAAAATGTCCTTGAAAATGGCTTTAAAGGAAACCAAAGAATTCTTGGTCAAGAAATACAGGAATTGTGGACATTTATTGCAGCTTTCATTAACTTGGGAACTGTGAAATTAAAATTTCAATCCACAGTTGTTTTTTCACTGCCACCAAACACCATGACAGATTACCCTTAAAACCAAAACCCGACAGGTGGATCAAATCTGCCAAAAAACAGTGCTGAATCCTGGAGAACAACACTTACAGTTGTATTGGATTTGGACACCGCAGTACACATTCACGTAATTCAGAATGAAAAGTTAAGTTATTCTAGCACAACTATTTTCTTACACCACCATGATGTAAAGCAAACAGTGGGCCTGAAAACCCATACTTATAATCATCTATGATTCCAACCAAAAGGTCACTGTCAAGGTTATTACTAAGTATCTATAACTTTCAATACTTGCGTCTCGAGATTTTACATTGAATCCACAAAAAACAGTTTACACAACTCATGGGGAGCTTACAGTGCAGTGGTCACAGTACTTGCCTTGGATCAATGTGGTCCAAGTTTGATTGATTTGATTAGTAACAAGTTGGTCCTCTACTCTGCTCTTAGTTCTCATCAAAAACCAACATTTAACCCATTGACACCTAAACCGGCCTCAACCGGCCGCGCGCGATGACCCCTGAAATACCTAAACCGGCCTCAACCGGCCGTACAAAATGGCGTCTTGATCGGAGTTGATCTTAGGCCTCTACCCAGTCTCCCTTAGGAAATCTAAATTTTCTGTTGTTATGGAGATTTAGTAGGATAATTGACCAATCATTTGCCGTGTTGTGAGCATATTTTGACAGCTGATAAGAGACCTCACAAGGGCTGGCTTTTTGCCCTTTCGACCGCGCGATCAAATTACGCGGAGACAACAGCCGATGCGCCCAATTACGCATCAAACGATGAGGATATTCATGCTTTTTTTTTCGGATTCGGAGGATCTAGGGATCTAAGGGATCTTTTATGGTTTTCCTGTAAGAGGAGGGGATACTAGAGACAACAATTTTGATTTAGATGACTTTAAAAAAGTGACGAAGAAGACGGTGAAAACCAAGCGACCGATGATAAACATGAAGCTCGCTGGAATGATCAGGTCGATAATATTCAAATTCCAGATTTCGTGGCAGCTACTGCTCTTTATTTCGTTTTAGATAATCGTAATGAATTAAATATTTTTCTTAGTTTTCATAGAAGATGATCCATGGGAATTAATGGTAAACGAAACGAGTAGGTATGCCTGTCAAAAACTCTTAAAATCCCCGAGCGCATTGCCCTTTTTTCATCGAGTAAGCCGCGCAGAATTAAAGGCCTTCGTAGCAATTAACGTCATAATGGGCATTGATTAGCTCCCGAATTTAGCTTTATATTGATCAACCGATGGATTTTTTGCAAATAACAAGTTTTTTTTTTCCTAAAACAAATTTGTAATCGAAGGAATTTTCGCCTTCGGTATACCTCGGAAGATCGGTATCCTCAACAAATAAATCAATCCGATCGTGCGTTTATATTCTGCAAATGCGAGAAAACTTCCAGCGATTTTCTCTGTTGTTTTTCTTGTGTTGTGTAAGTTATCTTTCAGTCAAAGTTTTCGAAAGAGCATTTTTGTACACAATTTGACCTTGTTTGTTCTCTCATGAAACATGATAGTGATCAATTAACTAAATTAATCTTGCGGTTTTGTGTATTTTGACAAGCAGAAAACACGTAGTGAAATTTTGTTCGGCAGTGGCTTTTTTTCCCTTTTTTTTGCACTTATACCTGCAAGAAAACAAAGCGATTGGAATAAATTTCAAACAATTTTTATCCATTGAGTGGTTAGACTTAACTGTAAATTGCATAAGGCATATTTTGAGTTATAATAAATATTTTTCAAGCGCTTTGTTTAGTTAGCGATCAAAAACTTTCTTGATTGCTTAACGCGCGCTGCTTCGAAAAATTCTACCTTTACATTTTCAGTTGAGCCTTAGGACGTGTTTTGAATCACTTTTTAGCAATATTTTTACATCATCTGGAAGTTCACTGTTTCTTCTTCAAGGTGAACTTAATTCTAGAACTCAGTATCTTGTGTACATTTACTGCGCATATGGTTTATTTTTCACGCTCGCTTTCCAATGCAAAACCTCGAAAATTTCCCAAGTTATCTTGCCCAACAAAACAGCGCACGCGAATGAATCATTGGGTTAATTAACCAATTGACCCTGGGAGTGAGACTTCACAGATTTTACTCTGTCTAACGCCAACAGATTTTACTTGTCAATTGGGGGTGGTCAATGGGTTAAGCAGTCAACAGCTACACAATGTATGTCCCCTCAATGTGACGTGCTTTAATCTCCTGTGATTCGGTTTGATTTTGAGTCTCCCCAAGAGACCACTTTCGATATACAGTCAACTCTCTCTAAGCCGGACACCATCGGGACCGGCCTCAGCTGTCCGTCTTAGAAAGATGTCCGGCTTATAGAGAGTCGACGTAACATGACCCCAGGAATTTTACAGTAATAATGCTGAACCTGTGCACAGTTAATGTACGAGTCTGTTTACAGTTTATTTTAAGTTATTTACTTGAACGAAACGTACCTGTTTTAGATTACAATATAATTCGGTTGTCACCTTCAAGTTATTAAATTTTTTTGAATGGGACTATGACTGATTTAATTTTAACTTATACTGTAATAATTTCGGCGACAAGATAAGAGCTATCAATTAAACGTCTGGTGTTACATGTAAAATGAGTCACGTACAAGAACTTTTCTTCCCTAAATCGTAATTTGCGATCACATTCAGCACCTCACAAGTGTCCATTGTCCGTCTTCTAGAGAGTTCGGTTATAGTAAAATGACTAAGAAACGACCGGGACCAGCACCAGGTGTCCGTCTTATAGAGGTGTCCGTCTTACAGAGGTGTCCGTTAAGAGAGAGTTGACTGTACAGGGGGTATTAAAATTCAGCCTAGTATGCATAGTAGAGAACCAACAAACTCAACCCACATATTGGTGGGAGGCAAGTGCTCTGACTCACCACTATGCCAGACCTGCACAGAATGGGCAGGGTGCTATCAGTATAAATAATAATGATACAGAGGATAACTTTATTGGTTTTCATCTATAATTACTGTTTATTAAACTTGCTCAGTCTACATGCTGGATTGCTCAGTCTACATGTACCTATCTAAAAACCAGTTTTCAAACACTGATGTTTAAAATATTCCTAGTGGAGAACAAACTAGATTTCTAACAAGTCTTCTGAAAACAACAAAATTTAAACAAAGTTAGATGTACAAAACTAAGCCAATGTGCCCAAACACAAATTCACAGTCTCTTTTGAATTTTTTTATTTGTGAGTTTGAAAACAGAGTGTGAATGTGCAAACCATGCAGCATATAAAAGCAAGAAATCTAGGAAAATATGGTTTTGATAAATTACTGCCATACATGTAGGATAATTAGAGATACAATGTAAAACTACATGCAAGATGTTAAAATTAATATTTTCTGATGAAAGAAAATCGATAATCCAGACTTTGAGGATTTAACACAAACAAGTCGTAATTCACAGTTCTGAGACATGAATACTGTGAAACATGGTTGCTTTCACTTTGAATAACACATCCTCTTACTTGTTGGAAGACCAGCATTTTTCGCTTTAAGCACTTTGTTCATTCAACGCATAGTTTATAGTAGTCACTCCCTTTAATACTGTATGATGACAGCGATGAATATTCCATCCTTGTAAAAGAAAAACTGTTAAACTTATCTGTCCAACAACCGTAATAAAAATTTCTTCACGATTTTCCAACAACAGGTCTTGGTTGATTGTTTTCTGATGGTGGTCCTGGCATCCGTCCCGGTGGAGGACCCCCCATGGGTCCACCCGGGGGAGGTCGTATCATCCCTGGGGGTGGCATTGCTCCAGGAGGTGGCATAGGAAATGGTAGTGCACCCGGAGGAGGCATACCTCCAGGTGGAGGCATCATTCCAGGGGGTGGGGGTGGAATCATTCCAGGTGGTGGGATGTGTGGAACTTGTGGAGGTGCTGAAGAGCCAGCTTGATATGCTGCAGCTATTATAGATTATAAAGATATATGAAAATAATAAGCTCAGTGCAAAATTTATGCCAAAAATAAATTATTAATCAATTTTACTGCAATTTAACCCTTTCACTCCCAATAGTGCCACTTAAAGATTTTACTCTGTGTAACGCCAGACGATTTTACTCGTCAATGGAGAACCCCACGGGGCTGAAAGGGTTACATGTAACAACAGCTAGATTCACTCAAAAACTATGTCCCCATTAACCCTTTCACTCTCAATAGTGCCACTTATAGATTTTACTCTGTCTAAGGCCAGACGATTTTACTCGTAAATGGGGAACCCCACGGCGGTGAAAGGGTTAAGGAACAGATATAGAGAGTGATTTCATAATACACCATGGCTGGCGGCAATAAATTGTTTCACATGGCTAATGTGACCATTGGTTATGTGAGAGAAAATGCTCAGTACTTTATAATCTGAAGAAAGTCTTTGGATTTGAAGTTTGGGTTTGTATTGAAAATTAATGCACTTTGAAATAATCACGCAAGATGAATAAAAGTATAAAACGAAACAGTCATCAGTTTTGACTTCAAGCAATTTGATTTCGGGTTGAGTTAGGCGCTAATAAAACGACTGTCCTTAAGACTTTTGATAGCCATAAACAAAAAAATAAATATAATCTTGAACACTACATTGTGTACATGTACACTGTATGTCTTAATACTAGTCTAAGACAAACTGTAAGAAGGATGAACAAAATGTTTAAAAATGAAACAAAACAGAAGTAAACTAAACAACAATAAAGCAGGAAGCCGCTTGTTCTCACACACTGAATGCCATTTGTCTGCCACACAATACAACGGAACTTTATTAACACAACTACCAACTATCAACAAAATTGACAGAAAATGGTATATCAAAGCAAAAAGCCCAGCTCAAAGAGAAAACAAAGAAAATAACCTTACTACAATCTGTCAAATAAAAGAAACCATTTCCGACTGGCTGAGGGGTGGGAGGGTGGGAATGGGGTTGCACTAATGGCAAGACACAAAAACTGAATCATGTGACTGGACGTGAAAACTGATACCCTTCCTTGCACCAGGCCCTTCGTTCAGTGTGGGAGAACTTCATTTCTTGCCGCTTTCGCAAGCTCAGCCAGCAAGAAAAACATTAATTTTTTATTGCAAAGGTGCTCTTTTGGTGGTATGAGTTGGGTATATGGAGGAACTAATACAAAATGAGCCACATACTTGTTTGATCAATTAAGCTTTGAGCCTGCTCTTCCATCCACTTTGTGTAATAAAACCTCACATTCTCCTTGTGTTTACGGCCACCATTATGTGTTTTTCTGACTGATGGCTGAGGATCCAAGAAATCACAAACAAACAAAAAAACACTCTGTGTTAAACATTGTTTATCAAGGTACATTTATAGGGGAATCTTTGTTGACCTTTTTACGTCATTAGCATAGAGCTATCGTTTTCTAATCACACAGGCAAGAAAAAAGAATTGAAGCTCTGAAAATTTGAATATAACATTCCTCATAATCTAAGAGAAATGAAATTTTGAAATTTTACAAAGGATGTATAAATAAATAAGTATTGCTAGTGCTAATCACCTTTACTTGCAAAGGGCACGGCTCACGACATCGGGCTGAAAGCATACAAAGGCGCCTCTGGCTGTTGCTAAACAGTCCATGTTTGACGTCAGAGCACAGCACCACAGCTAGATGTTAATTAGCTGTGAGTCAATTTTGACGAGGGAGGAAAACCGGAGTACCCTTCTTCTGCTGATGCAAGCAACAATTATCAATATTCACACATGGCTACGAGGTTTCTGGTTAAATTTGAATATTATTAATTTTTGTTTAGAAATCTACCTTGAGACTTGTGAGACAAAGAAAACTGAACTCAGCCGTGAAATTTGGCCACAAAGTCTTGTAACCATGCCTGAATATTGATATAACAAACTCCGTCTTGGCCTACTGCTCTCTCTCGCAGTTACTAGGCCTAGGCACTGATAATGAAACTGGTTAATCTTAAGTTATTGTAGTGCTTATCAACAGTTATTATGGCTCAAGCAACTTTGCTGAATTATGAATAAATTACAACGGAGTAGCCGCATAGATGCACAGCCACCTTCCAGAGAACTTGAATGAACTGCGAATAGATGAGAACTCGAGTAGCTGCATAGCTGCGTTACCAGCTCCACTGTGTAGCTAGAGATGTGGGGTATTCTGTAATTGCTCCAAAGTTAAAAAACAATGTTCAAGTAAAAAAACTACCCAATCAAGGAATGGGAATTTTTTCAAAATTTAAAGACACAATGAAAAGGATAAGAAAAGAATACTCAAGGCTTGTATGGAAAGCATGATCTTTAACCCCTCATAAATGACAGTAAACAGCAAGGCCATTTGGAAACCTTGTTTATGTCAAAGTAAATCATTATTTTGTTTTCCGTTTTAATATTTTTTATTTTTTATTATTATACTTAATCTATTCAGTGTTAACTTCATTAGCAAGCTACCACTTCTTTGAAGAATATATACAGATACAGGATATTAAAATTAACATTATTTTTGTCAGAGGAACTTCCTTACCGAGTCGTGTGTGAGGTAGGTGTCGCAGTAATCACAGTAATATCTGAAAAAAAAGGCTAACTATCAAGAAAATTATACTAAACGCAACAAGTGCAGAATTGAATACAACGACAACTTCACAGCATACATGTGATTCAGTGAATGTCTAATTGATGGCTTATTTAATTTGAATCGGTGGCTTGCCAGTCGCTCTGAGTGCTCTGACTGGGAAGCCACCGAGCCAACATTTAAAACGACTAACAAGCCATCGAAAAACTACTGTTCGGTGTGTTTGGCGAGTAGCCGAGCCACTTTTACACAGAACACTCATGACGACCGGCGAACCGAAGAGGCGCTGAGCTGCTCCAACGAATTTACCCAGAGAATTTGCCCAATAATCTATAGTCAAGCCATAAATAAATTAACAAACTGGTACACTGAATAGCTTAAAATGTTAAAACTACTTCACATTTTAAAGAGAAAGAGAAAACCTACTTTGGCATTTTGAAAGCGTCTGTCGTCCGCCACGTTTGCGCAGTGCAAGATCACGCATATGGTTTGTGTGAGAGGTAATGCACAATTTGCATGCAGGCTCCTGTCAGGGCTCTTGATTGTGACACACGTGAGGAAGAAACATGGCGATGCTAGCGGAACCGAAGAGAAAGCAAAAATCGAGCAGCGATCCCCGCAATACGAATTGGGCTAATGGTAAGGATCAAAGTTTTTCTGTCTTACCTTACGTTTGGAATAGGATTTCCCGGAAGCTCTGTTTATCAAGGTGCATATAAAATAGAAACGAAGCAACTTCAGAACACCTCAGACACTTGATACAAATTAAATATCTCCTCCTTTACCTCTTGTCTCAAAGTTGATGAAAAATGAATGAAAGTCAGTTGCTTCTGATAAAAATGCTTTCTTTTTCGTTTTCTTTAATTTACAGTTTTTTTTTTGTGGGGATGGAGATTCCCTTTTTGGCCTGGTTTCCATAAATTTATATGAAATTAACCATCTGGGCCCAGTTGTTCAGGGAAAAGAGATGACTAACTCTAATCCGCGGTTTAATACCACCCTAAAGTTCAATTTTATCGGTCAAAAAAACCTTAAAAATGTAATTTCGTGCTAAAGGAAACAAAAGTCCAATTTAAAGTGAAAGCTATTAAACAATCCTATGGGAACCTGGTTTAATCAGCAAATAATCTGGCCCCAGTCGTTCCTAAGGTGAATAAGCCTATCCACTGGCCCCATTTTTTCAAAGGCCAGATACTGGTAACTTGATCCAGTGGATAAGTCACTGGGACGAGATAAATCAGTGTCCATTGGATAGTGCAATTGGTTTTGCTATGACTTACACTGGATAGTGATTCATCAAGCAAATAACGCTATCCATCATTTGAACAACTGGGGCCTGGTATTGAAGTTTCCAGTAATCCAGAATAACTGAGACCAGGGCCACAAAGTTTGTGATCAGTCTGCATTTCTGGCAGACATTACACTGTATAGCACCATTTTTCCCTGTGATATGCGGTGCACTTTCTGGATGATTTGACGAGTTTAATTTGTTCCTACTTTAAAGACCATTATGATACAGTAATTCTGACCAAGACTAAAATTTTATCAAACAAAAAAATGAAACCTCTGTCTGTTAGAGCGATTTTCAGTTGAGTGTTGAAAGTAATTAGGGAATTGCTTTGGTTTTGCATTACTTCACACAGTGATTGGTTCCAAGTTCTTGCGTCACTTTTTCAACCAATCAGAAGTAAAATTAAAACCAATCGTGGTTCATGTGTGCACATTTTCCTGCGCTTTGTGTCAGCTACGTGTAACGACTTAGAGTTTTGATTGGTTTACTGGATTGTCTCCATCCTTTTTGATTGGCCAAAGTAATTACTTTGGTTTTGGTTTTATGACACTCAATTGAAACTCGCTCTGTGATCTTTGGTTTATCTTCAACACACTGTCACTGGTAGCCTGTGTGCAGTTGTCCGCTCTCCTAAAAATTAATTGGAGAGGACGTGGGAGAGTGGGCAGCTGTACACATGCTACAGCTGTATGTCACTGGTAGTGGAGCTTGTATTATGAATTGTCCAATCAGGTTGTAGGCCTTCACATTCATTGTATTTCTTCACTTCCCTGGTCCCTGGAGATCGCCAATCATTTGATCCCTTACACGTAATAAAGCTATTGAAACATTTCGCTGTGATCATCTGGCTTTGGGTTTTTTCAGACATTATTTACTTACAGGTTTTATAGAAACAAGGGTTAGAAAAGCCGTTTTAGTAGTATGTTCCCTGCAAGCAAATGACTATTTTTCATTACATGTTGCAAATACTATATTTTAAGTTTTCTTCTTTGTATTAACCTTATTATCATCTGTTAAAAGATACCAGCCGATTTGGCTATCAAATGCTATCTAAAATGGGATGGGAGAGTGGCAAAGGCTTGGGTGCAAAGGAAAATGGAATAACAACACACGTTAAGGCTGTGAAGAGAAAAGATAACTTAGGTAAGGAAACTAAACAGCTCCTTCTTATATCTTTAAGTACAGTGCATTGTACAGGGCAAAAATTCCTCTCGTCCATTGGACTCGTAACCTTTAGATTTTGGTTGTCAGAAAGTTAAATTCACTCATCCAAAAAAATTATTAAAGTAAATAACAAAATATCATTAAAAAAATGTAGAAATTGCATAATCAGTTTTGTACCAAATCTCAAGTGTTTATTTTAATAGTTACCGGTACTTCAATTTCAGTTGTTCTTTGCACTTTTTAATACAACACCATGTCATACACACACATCGGGATCATTCTCATTCTTTATGCACAATACACGACTTGAGAAAATGCAGCACGTTTATGAGGCATTCAAATTAAGATCTGAGATGAAACATATAAATCCCGACAATATTCTGAGGCTGTTTTCAAGGAAATCATCTGATGATCACAAAACTTACAAAAATGTTCCACAACTACACTTATCTTGCCACAACGGTAATCGCCTTGTGTTAATCGCCTTGTGTTAATGAAGCCTTGTCTCAAATGAGGTTGTCATTTCCATATATGGAATGTGGATCCCAGTCTTTACCGAACCACAGAGCCAGATATTCTCAGAAAACAGAGGAGTAAACGGGTAGGTTGCCGTGAAAAGAAACCAAAATTTGCCAAACTCAGGCTAGTTTACAAAGTCCAGAGATGCTTGGGAACTCAGACCTCAGTAAAAAAGAACTTCTTTTTTTTCAGCAAACTCTACTTGTCCCGTAGGGCAAGTGTTTTTGGAAATCCACTTGTCCGAGATACGAGAGTACTCGTCTCAGACAGGCGGACAAGCGGAAGTTTTTTACCCTGTGTAAATGTACCTCTTTGGAGCTAATGCTCGCAATTTACATGTACAGCTGCAGTGTTACCACTCATCATTGGCCAACCAAATCAAATGCCCATAATTTAGAGTGGAAAATAGCAATAACAACTAAAAGTGACAGAAGAAAAAAAAAAGAAAGTATTTACATCAAACCCCAAAAGAAGCATTATGGCATATGAACAAAAAGACAACAACATTAAAACACATTGCATTTGTGTAATCTTTCAAAAGTTTGGTCGAAAGTTGAATGTTCAGTGTTACATGTAGGACAGCTGGTCTCAGGTCATTACCATATTTTTATATTTTACTCACTGTCATCTTGTTTGTGATGTAGTGATATTTCTTTGGTAAAGAAACTCCATTTATTACCATGTTAAAGTTCAAAATACTTAACCCATTCTAGTTACCACTGGATCATTATCTGCTCCTTTGATACCATCTTAATGCGTACGTTTCCTTTGAAACTTGACCTGTTACAAAGTCATTTTCCAAAGTCTACATGTAGATAACTTAACAAAAGTTCAATTAGTAAAATTGCCTGCGAGCGTTAAGCCACGGTACATTATGTACTTGCAGATTTTTCAGCATCATGAATCCTGTAGCGTGCGATGTGCGTTAGTGTGAATACTGTGAATACACTGTAAAATTTAATCCTCTCTGAAACTACATGTACCGGGGTCTTTTTTCTGTGATCAAATAAGCCTTGATTATGATATTTTCTAGGTCTTGGAGCTGAAAAATCAAATGAAAATAACTGGTTATCGCATCAGCTGGCCTTTGATGATATGCTGTCACAGCTGAATCAACATGTGGAAAATGGAATAGGTACTCTTTGTCAACTTTCTTCTCTTGTGTTTAAAAGTGATTTAATGTGGTTCCAGAATTGCCCAAATTATCAAGTGTTCAATGATTTATGTGGATT
Organism: Montipora foliosa; assembly: GCF_036669935.1. Lineage (NCBI taxonomy): Eukaryota > Metazoa > Cnidaria > Anthozoa > Scleractinia > Acroporidae > Montipora > Montipora foliosa. The sequence continues at coordinate 57,570,423 of NC_090869.1, read as the reverse complement.
ATTGTCGTCATCAAAGTAAACTTGCCAGTATTTCCAATAAATGAATTCTGCATGGTCCACTCTTTCTGTAACAAGGGCAAAATTGTGTCTTTCACTCTCGAAACAACTGACTTGCTTCATTCTTTCCATAACTCAGAAGAAGATGGTGTAAAGAAGAAAAGGAAGAAACATGAAATGGAGAAGACTGCGCGGCAATCTCGAAAGAGAGTCTTGTAGGTGTTAATGTTTGTTAAGCTCTTATCCACGTACAACTGTACCATTACATGACAAGGAATTTTGGTGCTGGCATTCATGTATGAAGGAAATCTGAATCCAGCAAAATTGTGCTTCTTTAGATCTTGAGATCAGACAGTCTACTGTACATTTGAATTTTTCAGTTTGTTTGTTTTGCAAACAAAGTTAGTGACAGAGCTCACATTATTCAAGGTGAAATGGAAAAAGATTGAAACCTAAATACTGTTCCATGCCCTCGTAATTGGAAACAAGTGTCACCGTGTTGCAATAATAATTGCAAAGAATGGATCGAATCTGATACATGTACAAAGTACGGTAGTGATCATTTCAACGGAGTATTGTTTAACAAATTCTTGGAAGGCTTAGAGCTGGTCAAAAGTTGAAGATTGTTTCAATAGTCTCTGTTTTCAAAATATCCAGAGGGTCTGAGGTTTTTACTTTACACTTTAGCGTTGTGCTTTTGTCAGGTTTTTGGTGTTTAAAACCTCGCTCGACAAACTCGCACCCTTCTCAGATAAATGTTATTGTATGCAAAGGTTAATTGACTCTATGTATGATCCAATTGTTACTGAAACTATTTCACACTTTTATAGCTACAACAGATATATTCAAAGCAAAGACTTGTCATCCAAATCAGCTGAGGACATGGCTTGCATCTTTGGCCAGCGGAGCAAGTCGGCACCTGGGACGCCACGGGTGCAGTCAGAGGTCAGTTTGTATGTACACGCAACTGTGCCCGGTCTCACCGAATTTTCGGTTAATTAAAGCGCTTTTTTTCTAAAACAATTCGAAAGTGCTGAACTCGGTTGTGCATTGTTAATTTTTCATGATATGTTCCGAAAAAGGAGACGTCACTTTGTAAAGAAAGCTGCAGTGATTTCGGAGATGGGCTATTCAATGCGCATTGGTGGCTCAGTCCCCGGTGTTTTGGCTGTCCTGTTCTCTCCAGCAGAAGTGGCCGGCTTGGCGGTGATGTCTCTAAAACGGCTTGTGGCTTATGAGGCCACCTAAGCAGGAACAGCCATAAGTCAAAAAGGGACTTTGCCGTGTGCTGGAATATGTAGATGTGGATGATAGGGTATAGGTGGGTAGGGAATGACACGGTGGGTATGAGGGCAAGGAGATAGAGTCGGAGGGTTGGAAGGGAGGGTGGGTGGAGGGCGAAAGGGGGATGTCAAAGGTAAAGGTAAAGGTACACCTTATTTAACATCGGAAGTTCCTTTACTCTCTAGAGAGTACTCTCTCAGGAAGCCGACGGTGCGCTCGTTTTACCCCCCTCTTTCCATCAGTGCTCCGTTTTAAGGGTATTTAAAGCTACTTAGGCTACACTGAAAGGAAAGAAGTCGAAACAAGGATGTGAGATCCGAGGATCGAACTCGGGACCTGTTGCACCCTTGCTCCTCGCCGTTTGCAAAAGGGTTAGTTTTGAAATATTGCTATGGGAACACCTCTATTTGATTTCGTCAACAAAATGGAAAGTCTTGTTAAGGTGAAACAAGATAGCATGGAACTAAAGCCTGGTTTTCACTAGCGACGCAAGCACAAACATGAGAGCGCTTTTTTCACCGAGAAAACGGGGGGGTTGATGAAAGCATAAGCACAAGCACAAGGATTAAAATGTTTCCTTTTCCTTGTGTTTGCATTTATGCTTGCGTTCGCTTGCGTCGTGTGAAAACGAAGCGCAGCAAAAGCACAAGAAATTTACTACGTCTGGCCAATTAAAGCACTCGTCCCAGGTTCCCGCGCCTGAGCATTTGAACAAAATGGCGGATGCCGTGGCTGATTTTGATGCTTATGTCGACGTTCGTTTTCACTTAGCATAAGCTGCTTTCTGCTTGTGCTTGTGCTTGCGTCGCTAGTGAAAACCAGGCGTAATCGAATCTCGCGTGGAACGAAATTTTGCTTTTTTGGAACCAAATAACTATGCGACGACTTCACGAAATCTGAAGTGATTTCGGAGATGTTCATGTTGTTTTCATCGCGCAATGTTGAGTAGGTGAATCGTTTGTTTATGCGAAGGGATGGGGTAAGGTAGATGAAACAGGCACTCATTTTTTAAGTCGAAGCACTGATTCCAAAACGTTTGATTTTTTAAATAATGCAATGAAAACACCCTTATTAAAACTAAATGTGTGGAACTGATCGACAATGACGTGAAACGAAACTACTTTATTTGGGAACGAAACCACTTACAGTGGATTTCACAAAACTTTTGACAGATGGTTTGCGAAGTTCGTTATAAACGAACTTTGGGAATTTCATTACGTAACTGTCATTCAAACCGCAAACTTTAAAACGAACTTGGGAATTTCGCGCCGAACTTCGTGGGAATGTGGCGAAGTAATTTCACCATTGCTCTCGTTTGTTGTTTTTAAGTGAGTGCCTTCACCGCATAAGGAAAGGCAATTCCAAGTTTGGTTCGGCAGAAAATTATTGAAAGCTAGTTAGAATGGAAAGGACCATCTCAAATGGGACAGGAACTGAGACTTAAAACCATTTCCAAAATTAAAGGGGGTAGTTTCTAAAGAAACTGCGGTGCTGCGTCGGTGGGGAAGTAGTACATAAAAACTGGGTTTCATCAACGGAGTTCGCAGAGGGAATATCAAAGACAACAAATGAAGAAATATCACTCGGTCAGCGCGTGCTGAATCATGTGAATATTTGTATGGAGTGTTGTAAAACTACCAATCCCTGTATTTACAGCAGTGAAATCCAAAACAAACTGGTGATAATAACGTTTCAGTGTTCGCCCGAAAATGTTCCGTCGCGTGCATCGATCAGCCGCAGCTTAACGCAAGATCTTGGTTTATATTCATTCAAGAAATTCAGCGTTATTCCACAGGAATCACTGACTCTTGAAAATGAAAATATACTTTTCCATTATTTAGCAGCTTGCGCGGACAACGCATTTTTGTGATGAGTGTTCAGTGTTCATTCCCACGAAGTTCGGCGCGACATTCCCAAGTTCGTTTCAAAGTTTTCCGTTTGATTGACAGTTGCGTAATGAAATTCCCAAGTGCGAAGCGAACTGTCACCTGTCAAAAGTTTTGTGAAATCCACTGTAAAGACGAAATGGCTTGATCAGTTCGTTCTGATGAAGCGCTAACGCTCGAAGCGTCAGCCATCTCATGTTTTCAGTTCGCGGTAGTAATTCGACTGTTACTAACTTCATTGATAAAACTACATTTGCCGTAAACTTGAAAAACGTCGGGCCCACTTGTTTGTTTCTAGCAAGATTGCCCAAATGCAATCCGTTTCAATCTTGTCCATTTTTGTCCATTCATGCCTCTCTTTCCTTTTGCTGTATTTCTTTTTTGTTGTTCAAAAGTTTTAAGTGGTGATTGCGATGTTTCATTCTACATTTTGGGTGTCATGAAATTGCATCATTTTGAGTGACATATCTAGCCCCTTTTAGTGGTTAACACTTGTCTATTTTCTTGTCAGGATGAAGAATCCGATACCAGCACAAAGTCTTCTCCGGCGCAAGTTCTTCACGGTGTACAGACCATTAATTCGGGTCAGAAT
>NC_090869.1:57556664-57559164 GCF_036669935.1 Montipora foliosa | reverse complement strand
CCGGTTTCTCACAAACCCAATATGATCCAATTTGTTCTCTTTGAAAACATTCTTATCGGTTAGCGTTAACTTTGCAATATCAAAAGTTTTTCTCGTTTAGTCAGTCCATCTCACGGTTCGCGTCGTACAAGCTGGGCGAATTATCCAAAAAGAAAATTAATAGACCAATTCGGCTAACTCATTGTTGTACCCAATTCAAATCTCTGGGGGTTAAGATGCTTTGTGTATTGCATTTGCATGATAATGTAGCATTCACATTTAAATGATATGGTAATACTTGGAACAAAACGTTTTATTCCCAAAAGAATTGAATTGGGTACAACACTGAATTAGCCGAATTGGTCTATTGGTACAAGCGGTGTCAGAGTAAAACCATAAAGTGAACCAGGTGATTTGGTGACGTAATTCGAAATCCAACGCCCTATCCCACAAACGCGCGCTGCCGTATTTTCGAATTCAACATGGCAGAGGCAACGTTAGATCTTGTTGGGTCTACTTGAATGTTCATTCAGTAACAGGAAATGTGGTAGACACGTAATGATCTTTTGAGTTTTGGCGATGGCAATAGTGCAGGGAGTTTAGAAACAACACCTGAGGCCGCGCGCGGTTGTGGGATACGGCATTAAAATTTTTCTCTCCAGTCCTCCGAATTACGTCATCAGATCAGCTGGAAAGGTTTGTAATTGCACGCTGACTTTATCGTTAAACCTTAGATTTGGCAAATTTGGTGATTTTACGTTGCTCTTGAGCAAGGCAAAAATATGTGCCAAAATGTGTGTCGCACGTGCAGCACGATTAGTTTTCCTCTTTTAACCAATGATATTCTTGTTTTGTATCGTTCCGCTCTTTGAGGACTGCGTCATAGATCTTAAATCACGGGACAGTCAGCGGTCGCGGTTAACGGAAGTAGTTAACGGACGCGGTTGGTGGATGTGGTCGGCGGACGCGGTTATTAGAAGAGCTTAGTTGTCGAGGTCGCGCGCGCGGTCGTGGTTAGCGGTCGCGGAAAGCAAATGAGCCTCTTTTTCGAAAGTCAACTTTTCGGGCCTGAAAAGCCATTTATGAAGCTGCTACCGCTTGTTTTTGAAATACTAGTGTTTTGAAATGCTTCAAGGTAAGGAAACGCAAAATGATTGCGAATTTTGATGGTTTTAAAGCTCTCTGTTATTAAGATACAGAGGGAAATTGTGCCGGCACCCGAAGAGACCCGGGACGGGACGGTTGGAGAAGTTATCACTTAAATTTGTGTTTGTCAGTAGACGTACATCACAAGAGAGGAGCGCGTCAGAAAGAGAGTGGAGTCTCCACCGTGGCTTTGTGTGAATTCTCCTCTCTAATCCTCCATGTCATTTGTTCGTGTTTGGTATGCATGTAGGATACATTGTGCGTAAATTGTCACGCTTAAACGCTCCGCGACATAAAACTAGACAAATGGGCCAAGACAAGCGCATGCCGTTGGGACGTGATAAGTCGTGTCCTATTCGGTCCTAAATAAAATGAAATTTTACGTCGTACATGGCCGCGCGAGGATATGAATTTTATCTTCGAGTGCTGATAGTTAGTATCTGTCACGAGTGAGAGAGTGTATCCCCAAGCAGCCATGTAATATTCTGTTCATTATATACAGTAGATACTGATGAAATGTCCAGATTGAAAACAAATTATTTTATTCATGTTCGAGATAGCGAAAAAGTGGTCATCAATCGCTAAAACAAGCACCGTGTAAGGCCCGTTTTAAACGTCGCATTTTACATGTGCCGAATCTAATGCAAATGAGCGAAAACAATATATTTTTCTCAATTGCATTAAATTTGGCACATGTAAAATGCGACGTTTAAACGGGCCTAACATGAAACTAGATATGAAAGTTATGAAAAATAAATCATGATAATGTCAAATTGAGTCAGTCATAAAAATGTTAATGTAGAAGAGAAAACTTATATTACAGTAAAAAAGTATCTTACAAGGAAGGGGAAGCTCGCTCTTTATCATGTCAGTTACCATGACGATACCTGTATCTTAATGAACACAGGCGCCCCAAGCTGAGAGTGAGAATGGCCGACAAAAATATAACGATTTGTATGGGAATCCCGACAAAAATCTTAAGAAGATAATTATGTGAAAAAATCTTAATTAAAAAGCCTAACCTTATTGCCAACGTGGGTAACTTCCTTACTGAGCAATAGCCCAAATCGCGTCGGATCTGAAAAATAATCACACAGGAAGGAAGTTACTCACGTTGGCAATAAGGTTAGGCTTTTTAATGGAGAGTTTTTTCATACAATTATTTTCTTAAGCTTTTTATCGGGATTCCCATACAAATCCTTATATTTTTGTCGGCCGTACTCATACTGAGCTTGAGGTGCCTGTGATGTGAAAGACAAAAATGATATCTTCACTGCGCGCAGTGAAGATACGATTTTTTAGAAAAAAGAAAAATCCTGGTATTTCATCAGTATCTATATAATAATATTAACAGCTATATATTCGAATGTGAGAC
>NC_090869.1:57539164-57546664 GCF_036669935.1 Montipora foliosa | reverse complement strand
TATGTTGCATATTGTTATCTTCAGGACAAAGAGAAGAAGAAGCTGGGTCCAAGAGGATCTGTTTACCTTGGAGTGAGTTTTATCTCTTTTATGTTTCGTTTTTTTTTTATCAGAATGCTGCCTCTACAAAAGCGATTAATGGAGTGTGAACACACAAGTAAGATCACAAACTTTCTCTTTTTTCCAGGGAAGTATGATATCTCCGAGTGATGAAGACTCTTTTACCTTCACTGTCAGTGCAGCCAATGGGGATATTTTTAAACTTAGAGGTAAAAGTGTCAGGAAAATTAACTTTTAAAAAGGTTTTGTCATTTACATCAAATTTGGAGAAGTTAATAGAAGTAGCATATAATAATTATAAATATAGAAAGAAATTGAAGTGTTAATATTAACATTGTTCGTTGAAGCTTGGGAAGGAAATTGAACAGAAATAATGATTTATGTAAAGAGTGAGTGTTTGGTTTAGGTCTCTTCTTAATAAAAGAGCATTGTTTGACACATAATATGAAATGTATTGTGATTTTATTGTGAGCTATTTTGTGGCTAACATTTGACACTTGTCTCTTTAGTTGTTTGAGCAGAACAAGATACATGTATCTCCAAATATCTCTTTCTTTTTACTGGGATATTGCAGAAAAATAGACATGATGCTATTGGTCATAACCATTTTGAAGTGCCTCTTAATTAGCTATAATGTGTCACTTGTTTTATTTTAGCCAATAATACTAAGGAAAGACAGGACTGGTTAAATAAGCTTCGCAGCGTGGCAGAGTTTCATGCCTCAAGCATTGAGCAGGTATTTAATCTCACAAAATTAGTATTAATAATAATATTATAAGGATGCTATCTTTTCAATAACAAAATGCTCTCAGATGATTGGTTCAGAACTTAGCAGCTGTTGTCTGATCCTTTATTTGACCAAACTTTTGACTCTCCAACTTCTTGGTATTCCAACTTACATGTACCCGGAGCTTGTTAGTGGACCTGATAAATTGAACAAAGCCGGACTGTTAAAAAACCAATTATGTACATTATCCAGTACTCGGAAAAAAAAAAAAAACACCAAAGTTTTTCCCTCAAATCCGTCCGTACCATTCCAGTTTTAGGACACTTCGCCCATATTGTATAGTATAAACAAGATGGAATAATCTTAGAATAGCTCAACTCATATTTTAAAGTGACGTTTTCGTCACCGTAGCCAACGTGGTTTCTAAACTCGCAAATATGGTCATGCTATCAGCAGACAACCCATATCCAGACATAACTGATTAAGTGTGCAGTACGAATGTCAGACACTTCGCCCCCACTTTCTGGACGATTAGCCCCCTAACCTAAAAACATTAATAATCACACAGGAAAGGTAGTTTTTAACTTCTAACCAATAATTATACCGGTAAGGTCGCAAACAACAGTTCCTTTCAGTTTCAATCGAGGTAAGATCACCTGAAGATCGATCGATCTTGGATCGTGAAAAAGAAAATCCAACCACAAATGCTTTCATTCACAACGTTAAATAGCTTGATTTTTTCTTGCAGTAGAAAAGAAGAAATTATGATCTGCTTTCAGGCAGTGATATGTGTTTGTCTTGTATTTGAGCACTTCAGCTGCCATAACTGTAACCAGAAACCCGTATGGGTTGAAACGTGTAACGGCCCCTTGTGTGCTGGGAAACAAGCTTCTGAATATTCAATGCTAAGTACCATATTTGGAACAACAAGAGCGAGGAGTTTCCAATTATGGTACTTAGCACTGAAAGATTCTTCCAATCAGTTCGCACTGAACATTCGGAAGCTGTGAACGCGCGTTACACATTTCAACCCTTATGGGTTTCTGCTGTAACTTAACTCCCTCTCCTATCAGGCCGCCCCTCCAATCTACAGGACGGCTAGTCTTCCAGCATCTGCTCTTCAACCACCTATTAAACCACCTATTAAACCACCTGTGAAACAGCCGCCAACAGCAGCCATGTCAACTGGTCCGTCCTCCATAGCAACAGCTGACAATGTCAAATCCGACTCGCCTAGACCTGTCCGTAAAGTCGCACATATACCTGAGAGTATCCTTTCAGGGCTGGCGCAAGTGAGGGAGGACCTGTACAGAGTAGAGGATCAGCAAATGACATTTATAGATCAGCTAGAGGTAAAATCATTGCAATTATTATAATTACTGTGTGAGAGCATGGAAACCTTAGGAAGACTAAGGGTGCGTTCTATTGATCCTATTCCGGATTGAGAATACATGGAGTGATGATTTAAAACGGTATGTCTGGCGTTTAGAAGCAACAAGGATAATAAAGAAATGTTTTAAAAATAGCATTTAACAGGTGTTTGCAAATTTGAATGTGAATCTCTGTAAAAACGAAGGATTTATAACTTCTTTTCCATGTATTCTATTCCGCCAGGAATCGAACTCTCCCTAAACTTGTTTTCACCTAAAAGTTAAAGAATTATGAAAACCAAACGTTTTCGACACTCATTCATCTTCAAGTTCTCTTTTAAATACCGGTACTATTTAGTAACCTTGTAAGTTTTTGCTTGTTAGTTTTGGGCTGCTGGAAATATAACAGTTTTTCTACACTTTCTGTTGCAGTTAGACCCAACTGGAGAGGAATCGCTCTTACCACTAGAATATGTAAGTTTGCAAATATTTACAGTTCAAAGTTACATTCTCGTCTTATAGAGGCAGGCGTTGTTCAGTCGGTTAGTGCGTGGCCTTTTGAGCTAGAGGGTCGCCAGTTCGATCCCCGTCTGTGTCGACTTTCCTCTGTTTCGTGTAGCTGTAGCTTTGAATATCCGTAAAACGGAGCATTGATGGAGAAAGGGGTGTAAGAGGTGAGCACCGAGGGCCACAAGTTATCAGTAACTCTAGTTGACTATCACGTGCTACCCTCGTGAAAATAAGGACTTTTATCTTTTTCCTTTTTTTTTACCTCGTGTGTCCAGAAATGCAGATAATAGTGAAATGGAAGATGGAAGATTTGGAAATGGAAGATTTGGATTTGGCGAATTTCTTCCAAATCCACGACACGTCGCCCTCTTGGCGAAATTTCGACAAATCTGCCATTTTTGCCATTGTCTGCATTTCCGCATACTCAATGAAAGACTGGATGCATAGAAGGAGCTAAACTCGGTGTAGCACTGGGCAAATTTCGTCAGCAGGTTGTTTGCCAATTTCGTTGCGCCAATAGTTGAACGTTGCGAGACAAGTTAAATTACATGATAGGGCAGCGTTTTCACAACGTGTCTCGATGATACCTTAAAACCAAAGGAGCGTTAATTTTCATTGACTGGTACCACAAACTGCTGTCGCCAGTTGTTCAAACGATGGATAGCGCTATCCGTCCGATAAATCACTATCCGGTAGATAAACACTACCAAAACCAATTGCGGTATCCAGTGGATAGTGATTTATCCTGGTGGATAGCGCTATCCACCTTTTGAAAAACTGGGCCCTGGTAGGCAACTTCCAGTTTAGATATAGATATTTTATTTGCCAGCTGGGAGGCCCGTGTAGCGAAAAACTGTGACCGAGATTTTGAATAAAATGCTCTTTCAAGACCGAGGTCACCGTTTTTCGCTATACGGACCGACCCTTAGCTGGTAAATAACTAAACTTACTTAATTTTTTCCTCTCTTTCCCTTCCTCTCTGAAATCACTTTTAAATTGTTGACTCGCATCGCGCTTGATAGCGAATGTAGTATTAAAGCGACTTACAAACTGAACGTTTCAAAGAGAAATATTTTTAGTTGAATTATATTTTCAAATCTCTTGTCTAATAAAAAGTAACTTCTGTATGTAAACGGATTGGGTGTCAAAAAATGAAAATTTAAGGTGAAGGACAAAAACTCTCCGAGCGTTATCGTGCCCGTGGGCATGCAGAGATAGGAAAATCCGGACTGCGCGAAGAACCAATCAGACTGCAGGATTCGAACCGTGCCCTCTCGGAAAAAAATAATAAAAGTTATGCAGCATTTCCCAATAATATTCGAGAAGTATTGTGAGCAGGATTAGGATTAATTATTTTCCTCTTGACACCAACTTTAGTGCCATTCACACCACTTTTACTTCTGGGTAACGGGTAATTTTTCTGCCATATTAAAAAGGCTTGAATACTTGCGGACTTATTACAACAACGCGCATTTACATTTTGGGATGATCTGACATGCTGTCGTCCTTGCTAAACTCAAAGAAGCCGTTTAGTGATCAATACTGTCTTGCAGTATTTACTGTATGAATGAATTGAGGTTTTGGCAGCTTCGGCTGTATAAGTTATACAGCTGACGCTGGGATAAACAGCTGTGCAATCAGTGGATATTTTGAACAGAAAATCGCACTTTGCTCGTTTAATGAAAAACATTCGGGCGGTAAATTAATGTTAGTGTCTTAAACGCGTAAAACGCCTAATATAAGGGACTTTAGCTCTACGACGGCGACGTCGTCGAAAGCGTTACCTCAAAAATATGACTTTGCACTATCGTCAGTCTTCCGCGGTTATTTTATCGCGTTCACATCGTACAAAATGGGCGAAGTATCCCATTATAAAATTGGTACGAGCAGTTTCAGAGTAAAAAAAGAGAATGAACGATTCACATTTTTGTGCTCATGTTATCGTCAAAACCTCAAATTTGCTGATTTCACGCAGTTGTTCTTACGCAGCGAGTCCCGCAAAAATATGTGCGAAAATGCGTTTTGCACATGCTGCACGATTACTTTTCCTCTTTTATCCAATGTTTTCGTTACCGTAACAGTCGTCGTTTGCTCAGCTCACTTTGTTACTGTTTTGGAGAAAAAAGAACAGCAGAATTGTTCAGTGGTTCGTCGTAATGTATATCAGTGTTCATTAATTTTCTCTAGGCTAAAGCCGTGGCCAAACTATCGAACAAAGTTGCATCCCACATGCAACATTGTTGAATGTAAAAGTTGAGGTAGTGGCAAAACGCTATCCAACATTGCTTGACGAATTCAAGTTCAAGTCGGCGCTAAATTTGAAATTATCGCGCTAACACTGAAACGAAAACCGCTCTTAGCGTTTATGCAACTGGAGCTGTTTGAGGGCGGCAATGACGGATTTAAACGAGGGATAAACCAAAGAATGGTTAAGAGAACGTGTAGAAAAGGGTATGTTCAATGCAAGATACATCCGCATTTGGGAGATGAGTGAGAGTGGGCTCGGATCAAGAGAAATTTTAAAGGCTATTGAAGCAGACATCTCCAAACAGAGCGATAGTGATTAAGGGGGCTAAAAGTGTCCCACAGACATGACCTTGCTTGATATACTCGCTGATCAAGGTTTCTGGCTGTTCATCAAAAACCACGACGTTCCCTTGGTCCTTGTCGGCCATGAGTTGCAAATGATGCTAGAAGCCTGGGCTTGATAATAAGATAGCGATTCGTGATTGGCTCGATTCAGGACACAACTTTGTTGGAAGGGCGGCAAAACAATGCAACATTGTTGTGTCGAGCAGAATTGCTGGGCGTAATGTTTGATCAAAAGCAAACTCTATCCAACGCTTGATCGAACAAAAAATCTTGGACGAATATCTTCCAACATGGTTGGCCAAACGGTCGAACAATGCTGGATCGAGCGAAGTTGAAGCATCCAATCCAACGTTGTTCGATGGTTTGGCCAGGGCTTAAGTCACCGTAAATGGTGGATAAATTTCGACCCACAACAATCTTACTACATTCTTTATTCCCCAAACAAGAGTAGAGGCAGATTATGTCTAATTGCGTGTCAACCTATGTGAACCTCAACTTTCTCCTTTTAATGTCTTTTCGCAGGATGTTCTTATTCTGAAGGCAACTGCACAGGTGGGAATTCGCAATCAGTCTCATTTTTTTTCTGCAAAGGGGTCTAGTTTCTAAAGAAACTGTTGTGCTGCGTCGTTTGTGAAGTCATGAAACACAGAAATGGGTTCATCAACTGAATTGATATCGTAAATTGATTCGGAAGCTGACTTTTCGACCGTTAACCCTTCGTCAGAGCGAATTGCAGAAGAATCTCTAACGATGGGCGAACGCTCGAAACGCCGTCTTTCGAATTTCATTACGGTGGTCAATTTGCCGTTTATCAACTTAGTTGATGAACCCATTTCTCACTTTTTGTGCTTGTGATCAAGATCCTACAAATGGTACAATTGTCTTCAAGTTGGCCTTGATATAATTAATTCTAACTACACATCTTCCTTCAAAAATGCACTTCGGCCTTTTTTTTTTTTGCGACAACCAGTGATAGGCTTAGATATGAACTTGCTCTTGCGACAATTTTCTTTGAACGTCTCATTATTCAATGCCTGAGGCGGCTCAGTATGTTAACAGTATGTGGTGTATTTTGGGCGCATTGGTGAGAGCACCCTCCGGCCTCCCACAAATGTGGCTCGGGTTTAATTCTCAGACTTAGTTAGCATCACATGTGGGTGAGTTTGTCGGTTCTTTACTGTGCTCCGAGAGGTTTTTCTCAAGGGATGCTGGTTTTCCCCTCTCCTGATAGACCAGTTTCGTATTTTAACGGTTGGATTGGATCGAGCATGAAATGGAGGCTACTGCGCTGGAATCTTTCACATGCAAATCATTTTCCCCGCATTAGCCTCCATTTCATGTTAGATCCAGTCTAACCGTGACAATCCGAAAATGGCTTATTGAAATAAAATAATAACTCACCTACGATTTGATATGGATTGATTTGATTTCTGTTCAGTGTCCCCGATTAGTGCGTCAGTGCTAAATGATACCGTTGGAGCGAGTTTCAATCGAGTGTCGTAAAACCAAAACCAAAGTAATTACTTTGGCCAATCAAGAAGGGCCGAGACAATCCAGTAAACCAATCAAAACTCAAAGTAATTACACGTAGCCGACACAAAGCGCGGGAAAATGTGCACGCGCGAGCCACGATTGTTTTTGGTTTCACTTCTCATTGGTTGAAAAAGTGGCACGAGAACTTTGAACCAATCAGTGAGTAAAGTAATCACAAACCAAAGCAATTCGCTAATTACTTTCGACACTCAATTGAAAACCGCTCTAAGTAAAGCTCATTATTATTATCATATTGCTGAGATCTGCAATACTATGCTTGAGAGGCACGAGAATGTTGCGATCTAGAAGAGCTGCATGTGGCATTTTTAATATTGACCTAGATATCGAAACTAGTGAAGGAGCCATTTGCTGAAGAACTTTTTATTTCATTTTTATACAGAGAACTGACCGAATTTTCAAGCTATACATTACCATGTTTTCATAAGTAAATTTTTAATTTTCTTCTATATTTGTGTATTATATTTTTTTGGTGTAAATTTTTATTACATCTATAGTAGTAATACTTAGTCCCCCAGCCGTAGTGAAACAAAACAAAGTAACTTTCTGTCTAGTTTTTCGATTCTTAACAATTGTAAACGTAATTCTTTTTAGCGATGACATTTTGAATAAAATTACTGGGTTTAAAAATTATCATCATCATCATCATCATCATTATTATTATTATTATGATGTTTGTTTGTGAATTAT
>NC_090869.1:57521664-57534164 GCF_036669935.1 Montipora foliosa | reverse complement strand
GTGCCAAAAATTACAAAATAACTCTTCAAAACACGGAAGGGACTTATTTTCCTGATTACGAATCTTTGCGGTGATTTCTTTAAAACCGTTTTTGGCAAAACCATAAAAAGTCAAGGTGATTGCTTGGCGAACGTTCGAAATTTGTAGGCAACCTTCCAGCTGAACATATATTTCAATGAAATCTTCCGTTGATTCCCCTCCCGGTGATGTAAGACCTTCCAACACTGCTTTTTTCTTTTATAAAACAAATTTTAAAAATGGCTTGCAGGCGGTCAAAAATTTTCATTGTTGTTTTGGGTACCTACTTCAAATTACGAGGATCAACATTATTTAAGGGACACAAACACGTTCGTGTTGTACAGGGCTCATGAAACCAAGGTCGCGGTCACACCTGAGAGAAACACAGTAGTAACAGTAGTGTGGACACTCTAGTGTCAACTCTCTGGTTTTTTGAATCCCTAGGGGAACACTGAACAATAGAACTTGATGAAACGGTAGTGTTAACTCCCTAATGCGACCGCAACCTTTGGTTGGAACGTCGATGCACGTGTTGTACGATCCACGTTTAAACTCCCTCGTGCAACAGAGCTTATTTTCCTTTCATTTGTTCAAACCCGGCTTTGTTCTTAACTGGGTTCCGACCAAACGACCGGCTGTTTTAATTTGCTCGCACTACGGTACATCCAAATAAGGAAATTTTTAAACTCAAAAAACCCATGCTCTGAAGTAGAGTTAAACGCTTGGTTGTTCTTGAAAAAACTAGGCGCTTACCTAATGAAGCGACGCTTTAAACGCTTTTGAATTTGCAAATCTTGTTTAAGTTGCCAATTCGGTTGTTTGAACTTATGCAGTGGGGACAGATATTAGGTTAGTACGAAACGATGGGCTAGAAACATGGGCAACTCTATTTTTAGAGACAACTTGACTTATTCAGGACGGTGCCTTCTGTTGTTATTGCGCATGCGTTTTGCTCCTCATGCAATCAGTAGTCAAGCGCTGATATGATATTTTTCTGCTTTCATAGCATCGTGTCGAAAGTCGAATGTGGTTGAGGAGAGCATGCTGCTTGTGGCAAAAGACTACAAGAGAGAGCGTAAATGGGTATCATTAGGCACAACTCACAACGACGATTTTTCCAGCATTAAATTAAGTGATTAAATCACACTTTATTTAAGTTTACTGTCACATACATTACAAATTGGTCCGAGACTGGCCTAAAAACAGCAAGGTAGTGTAAGCAGGCCAGGGTGCATAGGGACGTGCGCGATAAGCAAATGTACGCACATAATGTATTTGTACCATTGATTTTTCTCAATTACATTTTCTTAGTTTAACATATGCTGAAGAAAGAAAAAACATAGAACAGTTTATATAAAAGAAGACGAAGTTGTTGGAATTTTGGTATTTATCCTTTGCAAGTTAATATATATCTTCATTTTTTGAAATATTGTTCATGAGATTATATTTAGGAAGGACCTTTCAGAATTTAATTACAGTTCGCGAGAGAGAATTTCGGTTGGCATAATTCGAGATATTTTGATACAACGCTTCTCTAAGACACGTGTAAACTCGTATATTCAGGATGTACGACTTTTTGTGCTCCAGTTGTGTGCGAACACCGTCGTGTCGAGCTTTCCAGTGTAATATATTTGTGTTTTTTACCAGAACATGGAAAAACAGAACAAAACGATAAGAAGAAATTAAGTTGCTTAAAATATCTCCGTGAACGGAGCAGATGAATTTAGATGGCGTAATTTCGGATCGAATGTGAGAAAAACTGAGTGAAACAAATCATTCGGACGAAACCATTCTGGTTCTTAGGTCAATACTAACCTCAGTTAAGTCTAAATTGATCTATTATCTATCAGACATAAATACTGAACAAGACAGCCTACCAGAAGAAACGAACTTAAAATCTCCTCTTGCACAGCTACAAAAATTAGCACGGCACTCCAAATTCGGAGCATGGTAGCACGGATTGGGTTTTCGAGCAATGTTCCAGGCATGTTCTCGGCACCCCGTGATGTTCTGGCCTGTTTGCCTAAAAAGCCCTCCTTCGGTCAAGTTTGCACAGGGAGAATCTTATGCTAAAGCCCTTCCGAAATAATGTGCGTATGCTAGCTAACAAGAGTGCCGTTACAGATTTTTGTGACCGTGTAAATGGGCTTAAAACCCCATTGGCGTTAAGAGGTTTAAACACCTCGTATACTCGCACGTGTTTGAATATCTTTACAACTGTTTAGGTCACGAGAGGTTTCTTAAAACATAGCATATTTATAGCAGAATCAAGGTTATCTTCTATTCTTAAAAGAGCAACACGTTCTTATCATTGATGAATTTTTACTTAACGTAGATCGGGTAGCAAGATCGTGAAATTGGTTCAACAGACGTTCAAAATAATCCAAACTTACCTTTTTATGCTATTTTTTAGTAAATATAGAGGAGGGTTGCAGGTGTCGAAAGTGGCTCTGTTACCACAGTTTTGTAATTAAAAACAGATTTGACTATCGAGTTAGCATTTGTCATTTTTGAATAATTTTGAAGTCTTGTTGTTCGAGGATATTTGATCGTTATATCCCGGGAAACGTGAAGAGTGTCCAGTGTTTGAAAACATGAGATCTTATTATCCTCGGATATTTTAAGCTACTCCCAATTTAATATATGCTATATGCTATTCCCTAAGTTATGTGTACTTTTCTGTATGGTAATGCATTGTGGAGGAACATCTTTGTGTTGCGTGGCACCGTCCTTAATTATTATCGCGAGACCCAAAGAAAGCCATTATGAAAGTCCCACGTTTGTTTGGTGCAACATCATCGTTGCTGCGACTTTAAAGTGCTACTATGATAAAACAATCACTTCCTTTTTCCTCTAGGTTTGAAAGTATGTTTCCTTAACACCTGATTGGAAAAAATTTGAGTTTTGATTTTTATCCGAAGGTTGTTTACTTTGAGTGCAAGTTTTGGATTTCACAGTCTGCCTATTACTCACGTTCAACACTGACCAATTCGGATCTGGGGAAAAGTGACATCATTTGCTTACTAGCTTCAAATTTCGGCGTGTAAATGCAGTTTATTATATATGCAAAACACGAGTTGTAAAGTCTGAAAACCTGAAACTCCCGCGCTGTATATTAATTCATCCGCGCACACACGCATTGCCTTCCTGAAGAAGTGAGTCTTTGACGTCATTTTCTCCTCCATCCAACTCTCTTAAGATTTTAAAGTTAGTAATGGCGGACCATTATATAGCAAAATTCCAGTTAAGATAAACAGATGTCTTTATGAAATCAAGGCTTAAAACTTGGGTCACTCAGTGTTCAGTTAAAATAGTTTTGAAATTCAAAGAAAAAGATTAATAACTTTTTTGGCACAGCCTCAAATTTCGCTTCCGTTTTAAGTAGACAACGTGCAGTCTTTCTTTCGTCGCTTAGTTAGTCGAGCGGCGAGGAGAAGACAGGCGCGAGAAAAATGGCCGCGCGAAATCTGGATTCGAGGAGGAGCTTGATTTCGATTTCGTGCGGCCATTTTTTCCAGTGCCTGTCTTTTCCTTGCCGCTCGACTAAGAGACTGCTTGTAGTCTACATTTGAGGGAATGGCTGTATGTTCTTAGACTAGATGGAGAGACGCGTAATTCGTCTGGGACGACTTTGCGTAAACGTTACTTTAGAAATACGGGCTCAGTCAGACGAATTTTGCATCTAGATGAACTATTATCGTGGAAAGTGCGTCTCCAAGTGGTGACTAAATTTTGTGGAAAGTTCCCCTGAACGGATAATGCGTCTAGTGCCCATCTTCATGCGTGAGTACGTTTCGGTTATTTCAGACGGATAATGAGTCTCGTACTGTTCGTCCTGTCTTATACCAGACAACCGCATAATTACTGGGTTGCCATTTTTCCGTTGTTTTTTTTTTTTTGCTGTGTCGGAAATCGGAAAAGTTGCGCAATAGAGTCTTTCCTATCACTCCCTTGCGAGTCTTCTGCGCGCATCTTTGGTAGGTTTTAGGGGTAGTAGAATTGCGTAGATTTTATCCGGTGGACACATTACAAGCAATGGCGGCGAAGCCGATGTATCGCGAATGGTGTTTTATTGGATCTTTAAACAAAATATACCCTTATGGAGCTCAAAATCGAAAAACAACACAAGCGGAGAAAAATAAATATCTGGAATCTTAAGGTAGCTCAAACCGGTTTCAACAATTTGGAGGGAATGTGATAAATTATTAGAAAGATTAACTCTACAACACTGTTTCCCTTGCAATGTTACGGTATCATATGAAACACCAAGATGCACATGTTAATGTGACGTAATAAATTACCATGGCAACAAAGTAACAATATAAAAAAACCTTATATTTTGTGTTTAAGCGCTTATATCTAAAACAAAAACAAATACTCAAAAATTTGCGTACTTATCACTCTCCAGCAATACAAAATGGGGGTCACCGAGTTTCGTCTTTGAGATATACATGTTTAAAGACGGAATATAGCCTGTTTTTAGATGGCTCTTTTGTTGCCATGGTAACCCGTTACTCCCCAATTAATAGAGCGCTCGTGCTCAGCTAAATAACCTTGAGACTTAAATAAAGTGATTATTATATATTATATTACAACTTTAAAGACCTTTTTTTCTTCAAAACGAGTGAATGGCAATTTTCTAAATGGCTTCAGTTTCGGGCCGTAACCGAGAAACTATCCCCAGCTACCCGTTGGATTGTGGTCTCACCTGGAAGAGCACGTGACCGGTAATGCTGACATAGGCCACTGATGGGTTCGATTCCCGTACCCTGAAGCCATGAAATTTTCAGGCTTTCATTTCGCAGCTGCTAAAGTAGCGCTGATATTAACTGCGTTGATCATTTCAAGGCAACATATTTTCCGCAGTTAAAGCGCGAGGTCCGTACTGGAGAATATAATAGTACATTTGAAAGCGGCCTATTCAGCCTGAGAATTGCTTGCCATATCATTATTGATATCATTCTTTACGTCAAGCACGAATCACATCGTTGCATGCATGCTTATTTAAGTGACCTAAAAGCGTAGTCGACATCTGTTGAAACAGTTTGGTTTCTTGAAATTTTCAAAACGTATCGCTAAAGGGAGAATATAAAACGTTAAATTAAACGGCTGTTTAAAAAAAATGGTAAGACATGGGGCACCTTCCCAAAATTTCGAAAACTTTAGGAAATGCCGCATTTCCTCGGTAGAGAACCATCTTGCTCCTCTATAGGTTATCGATTCCCATTCTTATCATAAAGGTCTCATTTACGTTAACTGGTTCTTCGGCACATCCTCGATGAAAGGACCTGTGAACCCCCCGACATAAAATAAAGAATAACTAAGAAAATAATCAGCTAGAAAAATGTAAAAAAGTCAAATGTGATAGATTCTCCCACTGAACTTGGTATTTGCATTTTTTTACTTTGTGGAAGCGAGTAGATAAACGCATTTCAAACGAAAATTAATAACTGAAGAATTAATTTCCACAGTTGGCTTATGTGGCTCACATTTTGTCTTTGCAAATTTCAGTTCCATGGGGAAAGAACTTTGACTCAGATTAAATAAGGGCTTTGTAAACGAAGAGACATGTCCAGGAAAAATTACAAATAATTGCAACTGTACCACGAAAATGACGATTTTCACTAAGAAGACAAGAAATCGCAAAATTTGTAAGCGCGTGCAATCCTGGACATAAATGGGCGAAGATAAATGAAATGATTGGTCTAGCCTGCCACGCAGATGCTCGTAGGGCTTCGTCACGGATTCATTCCCTACTAACTTCTGTTGAAACGAAAAACCACTTCCGTTCAACAGCTGTTTGCCCACTATTAACGTTGACTAAATGTTTTGTGCATATCCAATCACATTCTGCGAAAGATTGTCATACAAAACACCAGTTTACCCAAAACTGGAAAACGACCTCTGATTGGTCCGTAATCCACGACAGGAGTGGGTTTTCCTTTCAGCAGACGTTAGTCGGGGAGGAACGCGTGACGAAGCCCTAAGAACGTCAGCGTGGGAGGCTATGATTGGTTGTGCTTTAATAAACGTTAAAAGGCCAATAACATTTAAATAAAATAATTGACTAAATGTCTTACTGCTAAGTTTTAATCGTTTGGCAGAGTTCAAAGTGATACCATCAGCTACACAATGAATCGAAGACGGTTTTTAAGGTAAATGACTAACCAGATTTTAAAGTAAAAATTGAAATTAAAAACTTAATCATTTTACACATTTTTAAAAATAGATTCTCCGAGTAAAGGCAGGCAGCCAAAATAAATAAATAAATTTAACTGAACTCTTACTTTTATCATAACTTTTACAATTGAGTCAAAATGATTATTTGACGTTGCATCTGAACCATTTATTTCGTTAGGAAAAAATCCGTTCATGTTTGCATCGGTAGATCAGTTTTTATGATTCGTCTCAAAACTTGGTTGAATGATCAGATCTCCAGTCAAACCTGCTTGTAAACTAGAAACAGTTACCTATTCAAGCTGCGGAAACTTAAGAGATTCAGTGGTTGCAAATGCTGATCCTGGTAGAACCCTTAAAAATGGTAGAAGTGTTTTAAGTGATCATCACTCCCCCGTATAAACTAGAACAATCAAATTCGTTAAAAAAGAGAAAAAAGACATTTACCAGGGACCGGTTCCGAAAAGGGGTAATAACTCTATTCCAGGAATATATGTGCCGGAATAAGGCATATTTATCCCTGGAATAGAGTTATTACACCTTTCAGGAACCGGCCCCAGGGTTACCAATGCTGGAATCGAGGTGGTTGGAAACCATACTTTGGAAAATTCAGCACTTTGAATATTGACTTTAACAGTCGTAACCCGTAATGTTGGAATTCTCAATTCAATGCAATCCGATTAGTGGGAACCGGATTCTAACGATTAAGAGCCGGAATCCAGCTCAATGGAATCCGTAACCCCCAGGCATGCGCCCTGAACCAGAAGAGAAGACTCTTGTGGTCTACTGTACACGCAGCGAAGCCTGGTTTTGCAGTAAGGCTCATCTTGATAAAGCGCAAGTTTGAAAGCTTAACCATACAGTCGAAACGAGTACTCGTTAATTAAAACAATTGGCCACATTTCAGGGAATCATCTTCCCACTCAAATGAAAGTAGCAAATAACCTTTTTTCTAGCAATCGTGGAAACTCGTTTTCAAGTGATAATTGATATAATTTTTTAGACCAAATAAACTAAAGCGATATGGCATAAGGAAAGATCAGTGTTATCTTTTTATTGTGGAAAATATTTTTCAAGAAACTCGAGGGGTTCAGTTTTCGGCGAAAACTGTCGAGTTTGGCATCTTTGCAAGAACGTTTTTCCAGTGTTTCTGAAATCTTAATTTACACCATGGTGAAATTTGAGATTAAAAATCCATCTTCTATATCGCACCTAATTAAGATTTCAACCAAAAGTGTTTTGTTGGTCATTAATGATTGAAAAGAAACGATAAGAAATTTCAGAATTTTATTCTCGAAGTTTTGGTGGAAGAAGAAAGCTTTGTTATGAATAAGTAAACAAAATTCATGATCCGCGAAGACAGTATGAACTCTCCGACCTTCAAAAAATCATTTGTCGTTAAAAGTCTGCATCGGAATGTCGCTTCGCGACTGAGTACTACGAGGTTTGATAAATATCGTATAGACTTCCTTGAAAGTAAAAGCGATGAATTATAGAATCTCGGCCGTGTTTTAAAATGCGTAATGAAATTTCCTTTCTTGTGAAACAATGAAAACTTTGTAAATGATCATCTCAATGTAAAAACAGTCTAATTTAGTCTCCAACCCAGACATTTCTGTGTCATTCATTGTGTCTATACCCGAGAAAATGTCATGTGTGTTAAATTAAGATTTATCTTTCTATTTGAAGCTTTAAATCTCAAAGTGATCGATCGACTGGAGAAGGTGGACATCACGGGTCCAACAAGAATATAACAACACCTAAATTGCAAAGAAAGGATGAAAAACCTGCGGGAACAGCCGAGAATTCAACGGTTTCGTTTTGCGAGAAAGAACGATTGGAAACGCAACATAGTATCGGTGAGTGCACTTAATCAAGTTTGTTGAAAAGTAACTTTGTGTTTTCGTTTGTGTGCCTAGTTTTATAGTGCACGCCTAGATTTCATCCTTTTTGGAAACTACAAGCTTGCATTGACTCTGACTACGACTTTGATTATACTTTGCCCAGTTATTTTAATACCTAACTTGCAATTTATATTTCTTTGGTTCGGCAAATGATCAGCATTGCTTTTTTTCAGTTTTAAGTATTCAAAATGTAAAAAAATTTGAAGGCGAGTAAATTGAGTGAAAATGGGAATATCTAATTTGTGTAGAAAACATGCATTCTTTTCCGGCCTCAATGTCGACTCGTCAGTCATCTTGGAAGCAGCGATTGCGTTACACGGTGGAGACAAGCCATTCCTTTTATGGGCAAGGATCGTAGTATGAAGCTGTCCCGTTGTCAACCTCGAACTGCTTGAGGTCCTTTGACATAATCCCATTGTGTTGTCAGGAATGTTATGCGTGTGAACTTAGCTGGAATGTAAAGCTTTCCATTCAAGTTTAACGTATAAATACTTCAACTACCGTTAAAGGGTTTCTCTGCAACTCAAGTGTTGCCCTTTTTTATAATTGTCATTTTGCTCTGACAGGGGACAGGGACGAGGAAACGGACGAAAAAGCTTACTGCGTGGGAGGAGAGCCTGAGAACCAATCAGTGGAGGAACACAAGAGTGTTATTTTGCACCTCTTGTCTCAACTTAAGCTGGGAATGGACCTCACTAAGGTGACTGGTTTGATTGAAAGATGTTGATGCTTGGCTCATTCGGAAGTAGGCTTGCAATGCAGCTATAGTTCCATGGACACAAATTACAAGCGTATTTTCAAAACTGTGTTTGTATCTGTATGTGTAGGTGTTTTTTTCGTCTTAAATTAACTATTGTTACTACGAGCTCACAGAGTAGCAGACTTATTTTGGCTTGGAAGGTGGGTCCCTGAGTCAACGATAATGTCGATTTAAGGAATTTTGTTAGTCACTATGATTTTGCAAATGCGTGCCATTAACAAAGCGAGATTGAATTTAACGCGTGACCAACGAAGTCATATCTAGCAAGAGAACAGATTCATATTTGGCCAACGCCATAACCACGGTTTTTTTTCCAACCTTGGCTTCAAAACGAGTCCAACTGCGAATTTCATAATGAAGCCTGGACAGTCTCGCTTTAAAAACGAGGCAGAAGTAATTTTGAAATGGTAGTGGTAATTTCCTCATTTTTTCGTGGATTTCAGATCTTGTTTGTAAAACACTTGAATGGAGGGGTAGTTTCTAAAGAAACTGTGATGCTGCGTCGGTGGGGAAGTAGTATACAAAAATTTGGTTTATCAACGGAGTTGATAATGTAAATTGACCACCGTACAGAGATTCTAAAAGCTAAAAGCTTTTAGAATCTCTGTACGGTGGTCAATTTACATTATCAACTCCGTTGATAAACCAAATTTTTGTAAAACACTTGCTGAGCCCAATGTTTAAGCTCAAGTTTGTGAAGGATGGTGTTTTCTTGCTTTTGCTAAAAATTGCCAAGTTTATGGTCCTTTGTTGCTTGAAGTTTCTTCACAAATTGTATGTGATATATTTACAATTTGTTGATACTTACTTAGTATTGTGTTTGTAGATTTTTATGTGTGTAAAATGGTGTAATTGTTTTCATAAAGTAAAAAAAAAAACTGAAGTCCTGAATGTGTTTTCGAATTAGAAGCGATTTTTTTAAAACAGAACTTTCTTTGAGGAGGCTTGTGTCCTCGTGGAAGCTCATGGAGACGCATGTTTTTAAAAACATTATATTGCAGTTTTTTATAGTTAACTGAATGTTTTTGTTATACTGTGGAAAAAGCGACGTTGGAAGTGATGCATACGCACGGCAGTTTTAAATTTTGAGTAAGTGACGCTGTAGCCATTCGGAAACGGTCAGGTTCAATAATTGTATAACGACTGTTGCAAGGATGATGCGACACAACGACGCAGTGGTATTTCAACGAAGGCCACCAGGCACAGCACAAACGCACATTTCTTAATATTTGTAACATTGTGACTGTATGGATACGTGCTTTATTTGAGGGGAAACGTGTTGATTACGTTGGGAGTAGGTATGGCTCAGTGTTGAGAACACTCGCCTCCCACCAATGTGGCCCATGCAGGTTGGCGTCTCTTGGTTCTCTGCTCTGCTCCGCTAGGTTTTTCTCCAGGAACACTAATATTCCCCTCTCCTCAAGAAACTGACTTACCCTTTTTTATTTTTTTTATTTTGGTTTGTCTTTTTATCTTGTCAGGTTGTTTTACCCACTTTTATTCTTGAGCCGCGTTCGTTGTTAGAGATGTATGCGGACTTCCTTGCTCACCCGGATCTGTTTGCGAGGTAAGTGACAACAATTCCTGACTTTGACGTCGTAAAATAAAAGTTTTGGTGTGATGAAGTACAGTAGTAATGTCCACTGTCACAACGTTCTTGCAACGGCTGTTACGGAAGGCGACCGGAAGTGAGCTGTTTTCTTTTTACTTGTCTTGACACTTCCACATTTGTATTGCCAAGTTTCTTTTCGCTGTTATAGACGATTAGTTTGAAAACCTGGAAGAGACCACTTTCCTGGCATGCGTAATGTTCACTTCCGGTTTCCGTCCTTGGCTCAAAAAACATCTCGTGCTTAAACACGAAGAGGCACTTCTTCACAGTCACGTTCCGCTTTTGTTCGAATTCTTTCAAGGACGACTGATAATCCAAGATGGTGTTCAACAAAAAGCAATACAAAAGCGGAACTCTTAAAAGATATTTCCAATGCGAAAAAAAAAAGAAGATACAAGAACGAAACATAACATATTGCAACACATTACGGACAAATTACCTTTAGGGGCTTTTTATAGCACAAAAGATCACAGAGCTACGCGTCCAAAGTTGATTGACAAATCATCCGCATTTGCCTAAGGTACCGCGCCTTTTATAGTGCGTCTTGGGTTGTTTACCGTTTACCAAAAAAATCCGAAAAGTTCGATTGCACTGTAAATGGGAAGCCTAGTTTGGTCTTCCCATACGGAAAATTTCCGAAGAAAGTGGATTTCTTGAAAGGTAGTCCAAACTTTCCAACCGAAATTCTCAAACGGAAAACGTGTTTACCATTTGCATTCCCCCGTAAGTTTGCCTCCCTCCAGACTCTCTCGGTAAACTTAAACGAATTGTGTGGATGGTACACGCCGATTCCAACTGAATTTCCCATCTGGGAGTCTTTGTTACCATTTGAACAAACCTACTACCAACCAGTTTCTGCTGGTGAATGGTAAACAACATTGGTGTCCCTGTTAATGTGTTATGGTTGCCGGAACGTTAGGTCGACAATTTTCTAAAAGATAGTTAAAATAAACAACTCCACTTTTCATGGGACTGATTTGAATTTCACACACATCTGCTCGCAACGAGACTTAGCTGATTCGCACAATACTAGCCAAATTATCCGGTTTATAACGATTTCTTTTGTTCATAAATTTTCATTGGACGCATAATTCTTTGTACAAAAAAAAAATGAAAGGGAAAAAGAGATTGAGAAGCGCAAAAAAGCAAGCTTTGTTAGCAAGTTAACGAAAGCGTAGCTTTAAAAAGTATTAAGGGTGCAGGTTTGTTGAATGTCTTGACCTGTAAAATCTGAGCATGTTTATTTTGTTCAGAATTCCAGATGGTCTCACTGCGGAAGATCGAATATTAGCCGTTTTGGAATTTTACCTAACTTCTTTTCACGCTGGAAGAAAGGTAAGAAAGTTAGTACCTCTAATTGCAGCTTCCATCCAATGCACAGCAGTGCATCTTAAGCCTTTCGTTGCGCAAGTTAATCTCATTCATTCTGATAGCTCTTGTTGTGCTCTTGTTGAGGTATACCTACATTCCTGCGAACGAAAATCATATTGAATGTAGACAAGGGCAAACGCGAAAATAGTCTTTTTCATGACCATGAAAAAGCGAGCGATTGTTGTTTTTGGCTGCGCGTTCTTCCATGGCCTCACCGTGCGGCGTGCGATTTTTCAAGTTCAACTTGGGGCCAAGAGAACTGGAAGGAAAAAAAGGATCCGTGACTTGCTGTGAGACTCGAGAAAACGAGGTTATGAATTGGATATTTCTTGTTGCTGTACATCATTTGAATGTAGCAGGCCATTCTGTCGATTCTGCAGAATACAGCCCGCTAATCTGGCTCACTAAAGCGTGCATACTATTAAGAGATTAAAAAAAAAAAAAAATGACGAAGTGCTCAGTGCAAAATTATCTGGTATTATAGACCGATTTAGTGTTAAAGGGCTATGTCACATTATTTGAGGGTGTTTTGGGGGAAATCGTTTGTTAATCACATTTTTAAAACTCGAAAATGGTAATGTGGAATTCCTTCACTGATAAAATTATCGTTACGTCACAAGCAAGATGATTCTGAGCAAAATTGACCTTTATCCAGGCT
>NC_090869.1:57501664-57511664 GCF_036669935.1 Montipora foliosa | reverse complement strand
TGTTGTGCGAAATCGCTGTGATGAAAGGCTAACGTTCGAAACGTCATTCATTGTGGCAATTCTAGACTTCCCAGCTACGCAATATCCCAGTTTTTTTAGAAACCAACCCTTATTAACTAGCAGATAATTCTTTTTCGGTTTTTTTAAGTGCGCTGACCTACTGGTGATTCGAAATAGCTTGTGAATTAATGACATTAATTACAATCTTGGAGAAAAACTGAAACATTGCAAAACATTGTCATACGTAAATTGAAACAATAAGTGTTGCATTCTCTTTTTTTTTGTTGCTGTTGTGCAAAACTAAATTGGTTTATTGCTCTAAAACAAACTAAATTAGAGTCTCGTTTGCTCATCTGGTTTGTTTTAATTACTAAAAACAGCTATACACACATCCCAGACCCTGAGTTCATTGATCACCGTTTTGTACTCGCCAACTACACTAAAGGTATGCTTAAACGCCATCGTATGGTCATGTCAAATTATCATGACGCTTGAACAGCTAAATTTTTGTAGAACGTTTCGTCAAACCACCCTGTCGCAGATTTTAATGCGGAAGGGAAATTTTGCTTGTGTCAATTGTTTCACCTTGAAACGGGTTCAATTCGACTTAACTGAAAGTCGCGCCGTGTTGCGAATAGGCCATTTCCGAGTTCATGTCTGCCTCCTCTTCAAAGCGAGTCTAAGTGCGAAGTTTTTCTTATGATAATTAGCTTGCTTTCATATGTAAAGTAGAACTAATTACCATCACAACAACTTCGCACTCAGATTCGCTTTGAAGAGGAGGCAGACGTGAACTCGGAAATGGCCTATTGTAAATCGAACAAATAAATGGGTGTGGTTGGTTTTGGTTCACGTTGCTGAAAAGGACTTTCCTTTCGTATACACATTACAATATTCCCCATCTTTATGGGTCTAGCGGACTGCCGCAAAGAAGTCCATGGTTTGGCTTAAAGGGGCAGTGTCATGGATTGTTAGTAAAAACCTGGAAAGCAAAGGAGACCTGTTTACCGATGGCAAACAAAAATTTATGGCCAAGGTTTCTTCAAAACCGTTATTTTAGCTCACAGAAACCATTCTTAAGAGTTTTTAGTTACGCGAAACCAAGTTTAAAATGAATGCCAACTTGAAAACGTCGGGCCGGCGTTTTCAAAATCTCCTGAGTGTGGCTCATTTTCCTCTTAAAATTTGATCTATTTTTATCCCACTGCGGTGATCCAGAAGCAATTTAAAAATGAAACGGTCACTAAAAATTGATTTAGTAACTTTATGGTCGAAATGAAAGGGATAATTCCCATGATACTACCCCTTTAAAATATAGATACAATTAAACAGCTCTGAGACAATAGCCTTGATGAGCGTATTTTGGTACAAGCACCGATATCAAAACGGTTCCGTTTCATGATCACTTTTTGTAATGGGTCAATGTATTGAAGGAGCATCCAAGAATTAAATATTTTCAGGATCCTACCTCGAATAATCCGATAGTCTGAGTTACGATATGTTAAAGCTAGAGCCATATAGATAGTAGTGTTAACAAGTTTACTCAGTCTTCTGGCTGAATCTCTCATTGATTTTCTTGCTGAGATTTTTACTCCGTGCAAGTGAAAGGGAGACTTCAGAAAGAAACCTTACCATGGGGCCCTTTTCTCGAAAGTACCGAAACTCTACGGGCCATTTTCGGGTGTCACAATTCCCTTTCTATCTCAAGAATAGAGGGGATTTAAGTCGTCAAACTTCACAGTCATTTTTCTTTTTGTTGCCTTGAAAACATGTTAAAAGATCGAATTTCCAAAACAAGTGGTTGGCAGTTTCACAAATGGCTTTTCGGGCCCAAAACGTTTTCGAGAAAATGGCCCCTGGTCTTAGCCACCCGTTAACGTGCACTAAAATAATCCAACAAAAACTGGCGTTTAGTCTCAAACTCTTTGAGAGCGTTCAATACAACTCGGGAACATAGAACTTCAGTAAAAACAAAAACTACCTTTTCATCTTGACATTACATTTATACTGATACTATAGTTAACTATATTGCCTAATCTAAACACATCAATAAAAAAAGCAATAATGCTCTTTGTTATCCAGGGAACGTTTTGCGAAAATAATGAAATCAAGGCAACGACCGACAATTCTTAACTTAAAAGATTATATCGTAATGATTAATTATTGGGAACAAACACACGGTTCCACGAACAGGTTTGCACAGGAAAAGCAGTTATTAATCCACCTATGTAAACGAAAGCAGTTTATAATTTCAGGTGTCTATAATTTAAACAAATTTGCAGTCTGAGAAACTATCTTAATTTTCCGCCCGTTGACTGAACTAATTGCATGATCTTTCCGCTGCAAGGGAGGATCAAGATTCCTGTAGAACCCCTTTTGATTTAGTGGTGATGAACTAGACTTGCTTCAGAAGATTAGATTTTAGCATCTTTTTATCATGAGGGTCAGCTCAGGTCTTTTTCTCGCACTATCTGTAACTCTATTTTGGAGTGTTGTGGAAGGAAAAGGTAAGTACTATTTTCTGTTAAGGTTAGGTTAGGTTCTGATGTGGTGTTGAAATAAAATAAAAATAGGGAAATATCTTATCGGCAAGTTAAAGACGGAAAATCATGCACAGGGTTGCAAATGCAAATTGTAATAGTAACACCAGCGTTCTAGCATGGATTGAAAAAACAATCTAGTGGAAATGCGCACCCTGAGAGATTACAAAGATGGTTGCCTTGATTGGTAAAAGAAAAAAATTAACGGCAGGTATATTTTGCAGGTCGCAGGTTGCAGGTTGCAGGTTGAAATTGACCGTGACTGTTAGATGAATAGCTAACCTTAGGCCTTAGGCCTAAAAACGTTTCTTTAAGCCTGATTAGGCCTAAGGTTAGCTATTCATGTAACAGTCAAGGTAAATTTCAACCTGCAACCTGCAACCTGCAAAGTATACCTGCCGAAAAATAAAGGCCTATTCCTGCTGAAGTTCCAAGTCGCTAAATTTAGCTAATTTCCCGACACAGCCCCTTAAAGTAAAGCAAAAAAGAACACCTAACACAGTTGGACTCGAAGCATTAAGTCCACGTTCTTTGCTTTACCAGACGGCCAACTATCGCGCAACCTTGTTAATAAGCTTAATTACTACGACGACTTCCGTCCATAAAAATAAAATTAAAAACTGCTTATTCAGACCCTCCCAAAGATTATCTTTTTTTAACATCTACTAGTGAAAATACTTAAGTGCGCAATGAGAAGTTGTGGTTTTTTTTTCAATTGTTTTCTCAAACTTCACGTGATCATTATAGTCTATGACTGTACTGAATACTTTTTAAGGCTAAAATTTGTTAAACACGCAAAAGACCTTCTTCAAAACACTCGTCTTTAAATGAGCTACAAGGAATAGTAAAAATGAGGTTTTAGGGTTCATTGCTTGAATGGATGTTAAGTAAAAAATGGTGTTTTTATTGCATGTGGTATGTTACGATCAGGGCGATATATTTTTTACAAAGAAATACAAAAGGCTTTAATCATCAAAAACCATCTACCACTTTCAAGCAAAAATTAGAAAGAGAAATTTATTGAGACTTTTTTGTTGTTTGGCGCGAAAAGTGAATGGCGGCTGGTCCGGATGGTCCGGCTGGAGTGGCTGCGCAGCCGGTATTTGCGCGGGAAATCAGCGAATTCGAACAAGAACGTGCACCGATCCGATACCAAGTGAAGATGGAGCTTATTGCAAGGGGGACAGCTCACAACAAAAGGATTGTATGAGTAAGTACTCAATGTTTACACCATAATATATCTCAAATTCTTAATCGTAAGAACGTTTGCCAGACTTGTGCCGAGTGTTTTAGACTTGTACCCAGTTTTCCAAGACAGGCGTCGAGATAAAATAGGACTTCTTTAACCATTATGTTAGAGAAAAGACTTTTGTGAATTGAAATTTCTCAAGGTTTCCTTGTTTTCGTCCTTCACTTATTTTGAGTTGACTCAGGATAGCTTAAACAGCAAATTCTGAGTCAAGGTTCAAGAAGCGGGTGTTAACGAAAGCAAGTAAACATTATACACAAAATGTACGGTTTCGAGAGAAATAGTTAGTTTTGTTTTCCCGAGACGAAGTAGAGGGATAGATCAGAACTCGGGGGAAAACAAATCTAATTAGTTTTCCCGAGAGCCCAGACATTTTCGTCATATATTAACTTTCCCTTCAACAATCGCATCCAAACAAACACGTGCTGTTGTATCCGGCGCGGGCAATAACTGCGGAATTGTATCCTAGTCAGGATACATTTGAATTTGAGCAGGGGCACGTGACCAAGAATCAAGCATCCACAGTGCTTGTTTTGTTGAAAGTCTAGGTATATAACAAAAAACCGTCTTGAGGGCTTGGTGTCAGTAAGACGAATTGGTCTAGAATCTTTCCTTTCTTGCATTTGCCAATCGCAATACGCTACTTTAAGACTAAAAATAAGGAATTAATTGCCCTTAGCACACGATTGTAGACCCTTACAGAATTTTTATCCGTGATAAGCATGGCAGTAAGAGGTGCAGTGCCCCAAATTAGTCTGTGTAACGTGTCAAGAGAGTGCCGCTCCTGGGAAACCCCGGTGACCCCTCCCTAGTTTGTTCATTGTGTAAGTTTGTTTTGGCTCTGATAGTGATCAAGTTCCTTTAAACTGTTCTGGGTAGAAAGGTGAGGTCCTTTGCATCGAAAAGGCTCGTATCAGATGAAGGTTTTTATGAAACTGGATTGAAAAATAAGCATAGCTTTCCTTTGTGGTATTTTTCCAGTTCTAATCCCTGCGGAAATAAGGGCGAAAAAACCGGAACGGGAGAGTTATAGACCTCTTTCATAATGGTGGCCAAATATTCTTCTGTTTTAATGCTAATAAGCCTTTCTGGCCTCGCTACGACGAGAAAATTACAAAAGAACATTTGCTTCAAAATGAGGGCAGTAGGTCTAATCAACATAAATACAAAAGAATGTGCACGTGGTCGCCATTTGTAAAAAATGGTCTATGGAATCGGGAGGGCGACGAGAAATCTCCGAAGTCCTGCGCAGTCAGCACGACTCATAACAAGCTGATATTTTTTTTAACGTTGTGGGTCTGTCAACTATATTTACAATTCCAGTAAAAAAAGAAAACGCTTGCCACCCAGGCTAAATTCAGATATGGTAAGGGAAATCGAAAATAAGGATCAGAGATACTTTATTTCTTACGTTTCGTTTTAGTTGATGGAGGCTTCACTGAATGGAGTCAGTGGTCACTTTGTGACAACCCGTGCGGAGGTTCTGTGGTAAACAGGAGCAGAAGTTGTACCAACCCCACCCCCACCCTTGACGGAGCCCTATGTTCTGGGAACAGTTTTGAGACGAAACTTGAGTGTATCTCGCCATGTCCAAGTAAGTAGTGAAATCGTCATTCGCATTGCATGGTTTCTGGCAGAAGAGTCATGCATAGTCAGTTTTGAAAATTAGTCTACATTTCTCAATTAAGTGAAATCTCCTTCCAAACTCTTCGCAGCATTTGAGAATTCCAAGGTTTCTCATCAAGAATTATTCACGACGTAAATAAATAAATATTCGTAAATGGTTTGAACCCGGGGATCATGTCATAATTAAGTGAAATACGATGATCTTGTTGAGTGTAGTCCTTAGAAAGACTGTTTAAGGAGGCTCGAAAGGATCTCAACACTAAGAAGACTCTCTGTTTACATCGAATAACGTAATTAACGCTACAACACTGTATCACGTAACAGCAATGTTATGGTACCATATGAAACACTGATTATTTCCAAACAGGATGTGATCATTATTGTAATGTAATATGTTACCTTGGCAACGGGAAAGCCCAGCAAAAACCCTTTATTTTGGATTTAGTTGCTCAGATCTCAAAAACGAACTCGGTGACCCCCTTTTATATTGCTGAAAAGTGATTAGAAGGCCACGATGAAACTTTCGGCAAAGTTTTAAAAAATTCTGTCCAGAGGATTCAGAGCTACCTTAACGAAATCACAAAATTAAGGTACTCTGAATCCACTAGACATAATTTTTTTTGCAGAAAATTTCATCATGCCTTTCTGATTACTTTTCAAAAATTAAAAATGGGGGTCACCGAGTTCGTTTTTGAGATATAAGCAACTAAGGACAAAATAAAGAGTGTTTTTACAGGGCTTTCCCGTTGCCACGGTGACATATTACCTCAAAATAATGACTCTATCTTGTTCAGCAATAATTCGTGTTTCATCTGGTACCACAATATTGCCGATACATGGTACAACGTCGTGGTGCCGATCCTTCTAATAAGAGCGTCACTTGGATGACATTTACTGACGTTTCGACAAACTGAGCGGAAGTCATAATGACTCGACTGTGATGATGACATCCGCTCAGATTGTCGAAACGTCAGTCAATGTCATCCTAAACAGTACTTCTCAGGACTGAACTCATACGGACGATCGTACTTCTCTTAGGTATAAATAATATTGTTTTTCCATGTAGCTGGTCCTTTGGACGGTGAATGGAGTGTGTGGACTCCCTGGACTCAGTGCTCTAAAACATGTGGAATGCCAGGCGGACAATTTCTGAGAAGGACCCGACTGTGTAACCGTCCTCCTCCGATGAATGGCGGGAAAAACTGCGTTGGCAACGACACTGAAACAGCAAGAGCATGTTTCGCTCCTTGCCCAGGTAGGTTTTCTTAAGCAAACAACGTCAACGTGTTTTCGCGTCGAATGTAGTGAAATCAAAACCAACGTTGTAATTTTTTTAAATTTCAATCGGCTTTGGTTAAGCCTCGGATTCGATAGCTTTACAAACTAGCATCGTCTCTGCAAGTGCAACTTGGAGTCCACGCATATATTGTCGGTAAACATTTTAATATTTCGTATCACCTTATGGGTTTCTATAATTGATATACTTATCCATTCAGTCACAACATTACAACATAGTAAGGAAGCAAAGAGCTGTACTATGCACTTTCTGGTATTTGAACTTGGATCTGTAATCCTGTTTGTGTACCACTACACTACAACGACGAGCATGCCTAAACCAACACAGTTCTTGTAGAAGTCAGTTGATATCCATGTATAATAACCACACTACAATCATGTGTTGGGAAGGTAGCTTCATTTTACAGATAACCCCTCCCCCTTATCAATGTTTGATTTTTCAGGGAAAAAATGGTGACTTTTCTTACCTGAAGAACTCCAACATTGAATATGGGGGAGGGGGGCCACAAGAGCATGGTATTTCCCAAATACTTCAGCCAATTGTTAGAATAATCGAATTAGGTGCACGTGTTAAGTGAACTGATGCCCGCAAACTTCCCACCAACTTTTGAGCACGATTGTAGTTCTAACCTGACCACACCTTTTCTCTGGGCTTAATTTAGGCTCCAAAAAAAAGTTTCTTCAATTCATCTGAGTGCGTATTCAACCTACGGTAAAATGACGATCACCAATTTAAACTAGGCAGAAACTGACTAGGTAAATCAAATTCATACACATTATTCTCTGTGGTCGCAAACCACAGATGTAAACGTGACTGTGACATATACGAAAGGCATGTTTTGAAATGTGCTGTACAAAATCACCTTAAAAGTCAACGCTGGTTCATAAAGGGAGTTCGATTTCCACACGATAGACTAAAATGACAAACGCCGGTGACGTAATTATATATGGGTGACGTAACGAGAAACACAATTTCTGCACGCGGGATACTTGCATTCTTAGCCACGCTTTATTTAACTCAAGAACTCACACACTATGCTGTAATTAGTATTCTGTGACATATTTTGACATTTTTCTGTTATATTTCTTTCGAAAAACTTTGGCGTTGTGTCACGTCTCATTTGAAAAATTTACCGTGGTTGAAATAGTGGAACAAAAGTCTTTCAAAACTTTTTATTTCGTCTAGTTCCTGCAAAGAAACAATTTAGTAAGTGTCTTTATGAAATTTGTGTCAGTTGACGCTTTTCTGTGTGTGTGTGTGTGCTTTTTTCAATTCCAATTGATTTAATGATCTGTCGTAGAGGAAACTAGCTTTCAGCTCCACCTAAGACCAATTTAAGCCTTGCTTGGCAGATGAATTTCGTCTTGTGAGAGAGCCGTATTTCAATTTGCTGGCGCAAGGCCGAGAAACAGGTTATACAGGTTATAACTTGAAGATAGCTGCTCTGACCAACTGTGCGGACCGAGGAAACGGAGTCAGAGAGAGGTTTAAAAAAACTCTTTGAGAGTTTGAGATGGAGAGTGCGCAAATGCATTAAACAGACCGTACCGTAAAATGTAGCCTGTTCAATTTCGCAATGATCTTAGTCCGCAATGATCTTTGGTGCCGTGCAGATCTTGTGGTTCACATTAAAGCTTGGTTTAATTTAATTTATATAATGATTAATTTTATAATGATTAAGAATTAAACCAAGGATAAGATTGAACCACAATATACAAAAAGTAACAATTAAAATTAACACAAAAGTGTTTTGAAACCCAACTTGAAGGAAGCATCTAGTTGGCTATTTCCTCAGCGTGTTGGAAACGAAATCGGGTAGACCGAAGACAATGTAGTGGATTTGAAATCGGAGCTACCCCATTCAATCTCATTCACGTCGCCTTTTCTTGTAATGTGCCTTCAGAACAATAAATTTAATTACCAAGAGTCTATAACCCCTTATCATTATCATCTTCACTTATGTTTCTTTACAGTTGATGGCGGGTTCGGTTTGTGGTCAGGATGGACAACTTGCAGTAAATCATGTGGCACTGGTACCCAGTCAAGGAGCAGAACCTGTACCAGCCCACCCCCTACAGATGGCGGACTAAACTGCACCGGGGACTACAGTCAAGCAAGGAGCTGTAAACTGGCTTCTTGTCCTGGTGAGTGTAAGTTAGCTTTTAAAGAAAGGATAAAAACTGAGCATTATTGAATTCAGCCAATTAATCCGAACCATTATTAAGATGGAAAGTTCGTTCATCTTTTTGCTGGTGGTACCTTGATATCGAGGAATGAGTATGGTTCGGCCTCGATTATGATCGAATTATAATCGAATTAAATATGAAATGGGTTCACATCAACTAATTGCAGTCCCTGATTATAAATGGATTATGATTACTTCAAACAACCTCAAAGGGGTTGTTGGAAGTAATTACAATGCGTAATTGAACAGAATGGCGAGCACGTGGTGGTATGAGCAGACGAAACTTCTAATAACTTTATGGAGCGAAGGTTTGGATTTGTCGTCTTCTATTCTCTGAAGCTATCCTTGGTTCTCTTCTCGCGGCAAGCACAAGATGGTGATGATAATAAAGGCAACCACGCGATACGGCGCCATTTTGTCTCACACTGCGAGGTTATCCTGCGTATTGTATTTGAATTTTCGCAGATGTGAACAGAACCATAATTGAATAAAATTGAATGGAGTATGATAGCCTGATGTATACACTTCAGTTGATCATAATCAACGTTGAGTGTGAACACGGCTTTAGTCTACGAGGATGATGGGATTTCAGGAGGAGTGGCATGTGCCCTAAATGGCTAAGGTTATAACTCGCCGACTTCCTAGGCGGTAAAATGCAATGTAATGTTTCAATGTACTCAATTTACCTTGATATTGAACGGGATGGGATTCGAACCTACGCTTGCAGGGCACATTGGATTATAGCACGGTCCAACACCTTAGCCACCCGTCACCACATCTTATATAGAAAACGTTCGTTCAGATTTGCATTTGTAGCTTTTCCTTTGTCCTAGCTATTTAAAGTAAGTTTGATTTGACAAAAAAATAGTTTTTGACGAGGATAGGATTCGAGCCCATGCGTGCAGAGAACATTGGATTAGCAGTCCAACGCCTTAACCACTCGGTCACCTCGTCATGCACAGATATAGTTTGTTGAACCCTTCCTTGGTAATATCTTGATATTGAGGAACAAGTTTGAATCGGCAAAAAGGTTGGTTTTCGACGAGGATGGGACTCGAACCCATGCGTGCAGAGCACATTGGATTAGCAGTCCAACACCTTAA
>NC_090869.1:57481664-57499164 GCF_036669935.1 Montipora foliosa | reverse complement strand
CTTAACCACTCGGTCACCTCGTCATGCGCAGATATAGTATGTTGAACCTTTCCTTCGTGATATCTTGATATTGAGGAACAAGTTTCATTTGACAAAAAGGTTGGTTTTCGACGAGGATGGGATTCGAACCCATGCGTGCAGAGCACATTGGATTAGCAGTCCAACACCTTAACCACTCGGTCACCTCGTCATGCACAGATATAGTTTGTTGAGCTTTTCCTTCCTCATATCTTGATATTGAGGGACAGGTTTGATTTGGAAAAAAGGCTGATTTTCGACGAGGATGGGATTCGAACCCATGCGTGCAGAGCACATTGGATTAGCAGTCCAACACCTTAACCACTCGGTCACCTCGTCATGCACAGATATAGTATCTTGAACCTTTCCTTCGTGATATCTTGATATTGAGGAACAAGTTTCATTTGACAAAAAGTTTGGTTTTCGAAGAGTATGGGATTCGAACCCATGCGTGCAGAGCACATTGGATTAGCAGAACACCTTAACCACTCGGTCACCTCGTCATGCGCAGATATAGTTTGTTGAACCTTTCCTTGGTGATATCTTGATATTGAGGAACAAGTTTGAATCGGCAAAAATGTTGGTTTTCGACGAGGATGGGACTCGAACCCATGCGTGCAGAGCACATTGGACTAGCAGTCCAACACCTTAACCACTCGGTCACCTCGTCATGCACAGATATAATTTGTTGAGCTTTTTCTTTCTGATATCTTGATATTGAGGAACAAGTTTGATTTGGCGTGGACAGCACATCGGATTAGCAAACCAACACCTTAACCACTTATGGTCACCTTGTCTTGCATAGAATTTACTCGTACGGCTTTTCCTTTCTGAGATCTTGATATTGAGGAACAAGTTTGATTTGAAAAATAACGCAGGAGAGCTAACGTAGTTGCCAGGAAGCCTGAAAGACCCATGCTTGATAGGGTCTCGAATCCATGAACAAGGGATCGCGTTCACATGCTTTACTAACTGGGCTAAAAGCCACCTGGGAGCCGGTTTATTGCGACTTTAATTTCTTTTCAGTAAGAGGTGAATGAAATAATTTTAAAATATGTTAAATGTTTTTTATCCATATATTTGAACTGCCGAATAGACGTGGACTTAATTCGCACGGTCATGCTTTTTAACTTTTATAATATGTCCATTCTGCAGATCAAATTTCATATCCTAAAATCATTCATATTTTGATCAATCCACAGGTGGAATAAATGGAGGTTGGTCAGCGTATTCAGACTGGAGCGCATGCTCAGAAGCCAGGTACTGTTTGCAAGGTGTTAAGAAACGTATTAGGACCTGCACCAATCCTCCCTCAGCCAACGGCGGAGACGAGTGTACCGGAAGTGCAGAAGAAGAAAAGAGCTGCCCCACGCAAGCAGAAGGATGCACAAGTGAGCTGTTCTTTTGCTTGCCTTACTGTATTTTATCTTTATTACTTACACCAGGCAGCCTCCTAATCCAATGTTAGACGATATGTTTTTTTATTTTTGGTCAACTGCGAAGTTTTCTCGGAATACTTTTCAAAGCCCAAGCAATTAGCCTCATTCAATTATATGGAAGTGAAATGCCCTCCCCCTTTTTTTATTATGGCGGACTTGCATAAAGGCCCAGTAATACGGGCAACATTGTTCTTGCAACTTGTCGGGCAACAATCATTCCTTGCAAGTTGAGATGGTTCGTTGCGAGTATTACCACCTTCTTGTGCAACAAATTTTCATGCTGCAAAAAGTAAATGCGACGTGTACTTTTTGCAACATAAAAATTTGTTGCACGAGAAAGTGGTAATACGCGTAACAAACCATCTCAACTTGCAACGCAACATTGTTCCGCGACACGTTGCACAAAAAATGTTGCCCGTGTTAATGGGCATTTAAGAATCGACTATAAAATTTAAAGTACTGACTGGCGTCGTCCAATTTTTGGAAGTCCTGGAATTCATTCCGTCCAAGGTTAACAATAAATATTCCATGAGCTCGTGTTGAATATTGAGAATGTAAATAGCCAACGAGGCAGGTAACCAATCTC
Source organism: Montipora foliosa (assembly GCF_036669935.1). NCBI lineage: Eukaryota > Metazoa > Cnidaria > Anthozoa > Scleractinia > Acroporidae > Montipora > Montipora foliosa. The sequence goes on along the minus strand of NC_090869.1, from coordinate 57,497,121 downwards.
GAGACATATCAAACGATGGCAAATGGAATAACTTTCAACTAAATTCTGAATTTTTTAGTACTTGCAGATTTCGCTTCTCGGAGAGAGAGGAAAAATGGAACAGAAAGACAAGAAAAGCAGGACGGCCTCTCTTACTTTTGGCCTCCCATTGTCGAGTCTGGTTCCGTTTTTGGAACCGTTCCACTTTTTATCCTTGTTGTTCCATTTCTTCTTTGTCGTGTCAAAGTGCTAAAACTCTCTTTTAAGTCCTTCGCGCGCTCCTGTGTGATGTTTAGAATCTTTTTATTGAATCTTAAGCTTATCAGCCAAACAAACCAGACAAAGCACCAACCGATGCCAAGTCTTGGATTGCTCTGGAGTGTGAGGCTACTGAGAAGTTTTCGGCTTCCGGATCTTTCAAGGAGAACATCCCTTTTGCTGTGTATTCAAATTTCGCATTCATGAAAACTGAGCTGGAGAGTGGATGGTTTGCAATTAAAATGGAAGCTGACGATAAGGACGACTATGGAAGAAAGCAGCTTACAAAGGTATCTGGATAATGCATATGTATTGGGTCAGTACGTAGCTATTACAACTGCTCTCGGGATTAGTTCAGAAAACAATGGGCACAAAGAACGATACAAAACAAGCAATGGACCCTAACTCTGAAAACAATAGAGCTGCGTCCTAAAGGGATCCAATTAAATTAGAGGTTGACTGTAAAGAGCTGCGTCCTATCTCTATGTATTGGCAATTTCAATCAGATACCACCTTTTTTTTGTTTTCCCATTTCAGACCACCTGATTTTCCCAAGGGAATTTTCTTTTGTTTGGCATTAGTTATGCATACATATACACGGGCATAAGACGACCTTTGAAAGACCTGTTTCCTGGAGTAACATCACGTGGTCTGAAATGGGAAAACAAAACGTACAAGCTAAAGAGGTCCATTGTAAGGAAACTAAATAATCATTGTTAATCACCAAAGCCGTCTTACACAAGCATAAATAAATAAATATTAAGTAAACAAGTAAATCATGATTTTCTGCCTCGTTATGTTCCTAGCTGTGTTTTGAGATCGTTGACTCGCTGACCATTGGCAAAGTTGTGTCCAACAAAGCTACGTATTACACAAGGATTGATGCTCTTCCGGACTGGACAAAGCCTGAACTATCCGAAAATGTGCCAGCCATTAGCATCTGGATCGATGAGTCTCATGCTTTGAGAAAATACGAGTTTCAGTGCTCAAAATCGGTGGAGTATGTGCCTTTTACTGGCTATGTCTTGCGATCCGTCAGGTGAGAGAGAAATTTTCTTCTTGTTTGATGGTTTTTTAAAGGGAACCTCCACTCAAACAAGAAAATAACTTTAAACCATAGAACATAATGTTACCAATTAAAATTATTCAATCTTTTTCCAATGAAAGCGTTTCTTTTCGAAAAAAATGAATTTCAAAAACGCTTGTTTTGGCTTTCAAAATTCCCGGGCGCCGCCATCTTGAATAATTGTGACGTGTCCTGGTTGCCTTGTTGTTCTGACACAAACAGCGTTTGTTCTGGAACAATAGGGCAACCACGACACGTCACAATTATTCAAGATGGCGGCACCCGGAAATTTTGAAAGCCAAAAGAAGCGTTTTTGAAATTAATTTTTTTCGGAAAGAAACGCTTTCATGGGAAAAAGATTGAATAATTTTAATTGGTAACATTCTGTTCTATGGTTTAAAGTTATTTATTTTGTTGTTTTAATGGAGGTTCCTTTTAAAGACACGGTTACTATTTTCAAAAGAATTAGTGGTCCACATTAAAAGGTTTTGGTTTTGGAACAAGAACTCAGCTCAAATCACGTGACCCACCATCGGTTGTTTCAGCACCACAAAGTGGCTCCCTTGATAATCACACAACTGTTTTTCGAAATACTTATTTCTGCTCAAATAAAATCGAATCAACATTTGTTCACCACCAGCACGTTTATAAGTAAAATTAGGATAAGAATAATTACGAGACTGAACTAATGGCGAGACTGTACAAACTTGACAAATTGAAACGCTTAAGCTTCAGTCAGTTGAGTGATATGAAGATCATATTTATTATCGCAGATTCTCTTACTACACTGAAGGTAATTCGCAGACTTTCAAGGCCAAAGGCGACCACTACATAAAATCGGGAACTCTGTTTAAAACGGAGGTTAAGAAGGATGTGATCAGTGGAAGTGCCTACGCGAAAGGGTCGGCTCCCTCGGTTACTTTCAAAGACATAATGGCTTCCTTTGGCCTAGACCCTCTTAGCCTGCCTGATTTCTTCGTCAATGCTCTGAAGTAAGTTGGTATTTTATCTGTATCCTTTATAACTTCAATGTAACATATCATCATCATTATCATCATTGTCATTGCCAAGAGCAACATACCCGCCCAATACAGCTGCATCAGTAATGCATACGTGGTCCTTTGCATACACGTCACAATGTGTCATATGGCGTCTCCCACAGCCTAAGAACAACATGCGATACTTTTTTCTTTGGCTCTGGCTAAGGTCCTATTTAGAGGGCCATATTGTCACACCTACACTAAGCAACATAAATCTCATTAAGTAGTTTTACTGGATAAACATCAACAACAACATCCTGCATTGTTGCCTCATTGTGTTTATGTAAATAATTGTGCTAAGTGTGCTTGGTGCAAATTTGTAACCTTTAACAACAACAACAACAACAACAACAACAACGATATCCTTTTTCAAGTAAAGCTATGATCCTCACAGTCATGGACGCAATTTTAGCAATTGCGTAGAGAAGCCTGAAAATCTCAGGACTTCAACGGGGTCCATAACTGCGAGGATTATAGCTTCAGTTGATTTCATATCCGCAGTTCAGTATAGGATTCATTTCATATATCATTTCGTTCATTTATATCTTTTTTACCCTCAACTCCGTCCTCGATTGATCTCTCGTGAAGTGAAAGTTAATGAATAGAGTGGTTTTCAATTGAGTGTCGAAAGTAATAAGCGAATGCTTTGGTTTATGATTACTTCACTCAGTGATTGGCTCAAAGTTCTCGCGCCACTAATTCAACTAATCGAAAGCGAAATCAAAACCAATCGTGGCTCGCGCGTGCACATTTTGAATTCCCTCGTTTTGCGTGGGCTACGTGTAATTACTTCGAATTTTGATTGGTTTACTGGATTGTCTCCGTCCTTTTTGAGCGGCCAATGTAATTACTTTGGTTTTTTTGTTTTACGACACTCAATTGAAACTCGCTCTATCAGAAGTTCATAACCCAGAAATTTCGATCTCTCTCATTTGGCCTTGGCCAATCAGTTAAAGAGAATTTTCAGGAATTTAGAATACAGGTCCCACCAAATAATGGCCAATCAGATTGGGCCTAATGACCGCAACTTACCTTATTGATCAGCAAACCAGGTATCCGCACGGGAGATTGATCGTGCTCAATGCAGAATCCTGAGAGGAACGAAATGCCGCTACGTTTGTTACCGCAAAAATCTAGCAATAGCCGTTCTGAAAATAGACAATACCGTAAACGGATGGGCATCATTCAATCGCAGATAGAGACTTCTGAGTCATGAAATACTGATGTTATTTAAGTGTCAACTATATTTGGCGTTGAGGCGTTAATTGTGGACACTGAACAGAAATGAAATCAAACCAAACAACTCAGTAATATCAAATTGTAGGTTGGTTTTTGAGGAGACGGAAAAACGCACCGGAGTACTCAGAGAAAACCCACTCGAAACAGAGTAGAGAGCCAACAAACTCAACCCATTTGTGACGCCGAGTCTGGGATATCGAACCCCGGCGAAACCCCGGCCACATTGGTGGGAGGCGAGTGCTCTGCGTGCATAAACGTTCCTTACAATATACTTTGGGAATGAAAGAGAATTACATCTGTGATACAAATAGATTGTTTTCACATGACGTCACGGCGGCCATGTTGGTATTCCAAAACAAAGGAATGGCGGCCATGATGGTGTACCAAACTAATCCTCTGGGATTTGATGTCTATTTTTAGGCAGATACTTTCTTTTGTTTCAGTAATCCAATTTATCATTCGATGGATTTTCTCCATCCTTTTCATTGGCCGAGAGCCCACCACGTGACCTGCAAATAACTGTCTACAAATAACCCTTTTGCTGGAAATAATATTCTGCTCATGCGTAATTGAAACCACGCGCTTGTGTGAAAATAGCAGTTCGCTTTCCTGAGCTTTCAGAAAAATATTTAATTGTTGGGAATTGTGAAAAATAAAGTTAACTCAGTCATCGAATGACAAAATAATTATTGAACTCGGTTATCGCAAAATATCGTGATTTATCAGTCTCTCGCAGATCTATTGTTTGCCTCAGCCTTCGGCTTCGGCAAATAATTGATCTGCTCGCCATTGACAAATGACGATAAATTTCTGCTGGTCACGTGAGTGAAAACGCTCCATTGAACTCTTTAGCTTGTACTTTTTATTTTCCCATTTCAGACCACGTGATGTTACTCCAGAGAACCGTTTCTATCAAATGTCGTCCTATGCAACATAACTTATGAAAAAACAAAAGGAAAATCCCCTTGAGAACATCACGTGGTCTGAAATGGGAAAACAAAACCTACAAGCTAAAGAGGTCAATTATCTTCGGAAATGACAGGAAGGCGTCCTTCTCATGTGTCATAAAACGTAACTTATCATTTATTTACCCAACCTACATTACATTGATGCGCCTCCCTAGTATCAAAGATGTGCCAATTTTCTTAACAGAGGGATTGGCTTTTGGGACTTCCAACTGGCCCCTGTGGAGATAGTTACAAAGCTGGCTAAAGGTGGCATAACGCGGTTCACGGCCTCTATAGACGCTCTTGGGGTGCCTGTTCACGTAGAGATTTTGGCGGGAATAAGATTTGCACGTCCAGCATTTGCCGTTGGTTTTTCCTTTGACCGTGCTTCATTTGGTAAAGTGGCAGAGAAACTGTCTGGAATCGGAGTGGACTTTTTGGACAAACTTGGATTAAAACTAGAGGTAACTTTGATTTGTCAATGTGAGCATTCAGCATAAAGTAGCCGATTAATAATCACATTATTTAATCGAATGAGTATGATATTTCGCGCAAACATTTCCAAGTAAATCCTTAAATAAGGTAAAAAATTAACGCTGTATCCTGAGATAAAGGACTTTAAAGATGTTTATACTAGCCGAGGATTTGAGATGCTCGAAAATCCAGTCAATAAGTCTTAACTAGCTATTCCAGCAGAGAAGCTATTTTCACTACTAGGGACGATTAGTTTAAAAATCCTGGAGATACCACTGACCTGTCATGCGAAAATGTTCACTTTCGGTGTCCGTTGGTGGCTCAATTTAAACATCGCGTGATTTTAACTCCCTAAGTATGGTGTAATTAGCGCGCACTTGCTTGGGTCGGGTTTGTCAACCAGAATGTGCCTTTTGATTGGATACACGGAATTTTTGTTGAATGGAAAGTGCTGAATTCATCTTTTGCCGTGTAATGGCTTTATAAGACGAGCTAGATTTCTTGTTTTTGAAGTTTTTCCTTGGTTGGACCCAGGAATAACGACCGCTGACTGGTTTTAATTCCCGACAAGGAAGTACGGCAATGATATACTTTCGGCTTTTCTGTGTAGTCGTGCAAGTTTCGAACAATAGCTGCTGACGACTGCGTGTATTTTGGAAGCGGCTAAAGGTCGGGTCGTTTTTGCCAGTGCTAACGGAAAGAATAATGAACTCAGAAGTTCTGAGAAGGATAATGTTTCCGGCTTAGTTGGTCTAGAGCATGCGCACATTTTGAAAACTGAGGCGGCATTCGGGCCGGTTGTCTACTACTTACACATTCCATAAGGACAGACATTTTTATCATAACGATATACTAGATTGAAATGGTGCAGCTTTATATTGCTAGACCGACGATGAATTCTGACTCACAAACTGTACATTTACGTCACTTCGAACGCCATTGAGCCTGTGTCTTTCATACAGGCCTTGAATTGCAGCTTCAAAATCCATCGGCTCCCATAATTCATAAAGGCTATTTTTCACTGGCGACGGAGTCGTAAGAGCGCTTATGACCCAGTGAAAATCAAAGATCGGAGTCGTAAGCGGAGTCATAAGCTCGACGTAATCGGAATCGGAAGAATCAGAACGTTCCCATTTTCTTCCGACTCCGCTTATGACTCCGTCGCTTATGATCCAGTGAAAGCTAGATTGTCGGAGTCGGAAGCAGAAGCGGAAGAACCAACCAATCATAATGCTTGGAATCGAAGATTGTGATTGGTTTATTCTTCCGCTTCTGCTTCCGACTGCGACAATGCAGTATTCACTGGATCGTAAGCGACGGAGTCATAAGCGGAATCGGTATTCTGCTTCCGACTCCGACAGTTTGATTTTCACTACATCGTATCGCCCTGCGATTCTGATTACGACTCCGACTCCGACTCCGTCGCTAGTGAAAACCAGCCCTAAGTCTGCTCTTTTGAACTCTATCACAGATCGGAGTTTCCTTCAGTCCCCCAGCTGTGTTAGGATTCCAGCAGGTATTCACCGATGCGGAGACTAAATTTGCTAAGGAACCACTCCATTCCTGGTTCACTACAAGCATCACACAAGGTCTGTGCTTCTGGCTTGTCCACGTTTACAATAATATTCAGCAATTTCTAGGAAAGGGCGGGTATGTGTGTTAGTAGGATTTGAAGGCATATTCAGTGTGAGAGAATTATGCGTAATTTTTCATATGATATGAAAGCCGAATTGTATTTTGGTTGTGGTTTTTGTTGTTATTTTTCGTTCAAAAAAATTTAAAGCTCTACAAACGTTTTCTTTGACCTCATTTTTGGCACCCCGTAAGGCTCTCGAACTGATGTCATCAGTTCAGCATTTCGTCCAATAGGAGACGAAACATTGGATGAATGACGTTGTTTTGTCATATCCTATCATTCTTGCATCATATTAAGAGAATATGAAATAAGGGAGCGAAACCCTGTGCCCTATGATAATTCCTTGAAATTTGTTTTCAGATTGCGGCCCTGCTGCGAAGGTTATTTATCTGTAATAACAGGGGTGACAAATTAGTCACAGTCAGCTGGTGCGCATGTGCATTAGATACCATTTCTCAGCTAATTTGCATATCACAACAGCACGTGCTTGAATCCAAAAGTGAGATGCGCATTCCTTTAATTTTGGCGCGAAATTTCAGCGTTAATTTAAAATTCACATGTGAAATTACATTGTTGCCACGGCAGCTTTCCTACAGTGCCAAAATGGCTTCCAGGTTTGAAAATTAAGGAGCAATTTGTAACCCAAGATATTAATAGCTAGTCAAGTGGTACACTCGGGAAATTATTTAATTTTGGACAAAATGCGCGTGTAATTATTCCCTAATTTCACTCGCCACCATTCGATTCCATGTGCCGCGCGGTCCACTTTCACACCAATTGACCTATAAGGTGTTGTCTTTGATATAACCATGCAGTGTGACACAGAACTAATAATAGATTTCCAATAACGTTCAGCGAAATTAGGCCAAATATGGTGCAATTCTGACGCGAATATTCTTCCTGCTGTCGACTCGTTATTTTTGCAGAGCAAGACAATTGACGACGAAAGTCAAAGGATAATCTTATGTTAATAAAGAATTAATATATAGAACATTTTCTTTTAGTTCTTATTTTCCATGAATTATCAATTAGTTTAGTAGAGATATAAGAGACAATAACTAAGTATTGCTTCTCATTTTTAACAGGGATCGTAGCTGTGGCTCAAATCGTTTTGCCCAAGGACTGCAAAGGGAATAAATTTTGTGAGATAACAAAGATTATCGTTGGACCGACAGTACAATGGTATATTGCTGGTCGATTTGAGTGGAAAAAAATCCTAGTTGCTACTGGCTTCCGTAATATTCGCCTTTTTGCTGGGCTTTATTACCACAAGCTTGAGCTCTATGTTGAGGTTAGTTGTACGTTGAGCTCTTTAGGTTAACGCTGTCTTCCATTGTGCTTCGTAGGACTGATCACATAAGATGTACGCTTGCTAAATATCATTAAAATTTAGTTTTATCAACCGAGCTGATACGTTAAAGGTAAATTAACCACCCTTAAAATATTTTACGTTTCGAGCGTCAGTCCTTCGTCAGAATCATTTGATAAATTAAATGGCCGTTTTATACTAGAGACCCATAATTCCTCTGGAATAAACTTTGGCAAACCCTTTCTCTGCGTCTGTTAAGTTTGTCTGGTACTGATAAGGACAGGCACAAGATGCATCTTGAATGCGTCTTTACAAACTATCTGAACTATCCACTTTCATACGTCTTCGAAGATGCACTTAATTGTATAGTCGTCCAGACGCATTATGCATCTTGTGCCCGGCTTTATACTAGACGAATTTAGCAGACGCAGCATAAAAATATTTGCCCAAGTCCGTCCCAGACGGATTATGCGTTTTAAATAGTTCGTCCCGTCTTTACACTAGACGGATCACACGAGAGATGGATAATTCGTCTGGACTGATTAGGCGTCTCTAGTATAACTAGGCACATATCGGATAGAACTCGGGCTTTCCTGATGTGCTGCATTGTCAAATGAAAAACAAAGGAAAAAAAAACAGTAGAGATGTCGGCTAGATTGTTGTTTATTATTTACGTTAGGGTGATGGCAATGATTGTCGTTATGATTACTTATCAACAGACTTCGCTAGCTCGGCATCATAGGAATCGGTGTTAAAAGACAAAATGAAAAATCCAAGTGCAAAGTGTTTTGGATAAACAACCTTCATATGAAAGACTAGCTTTGATCATGAATTTATTTAAAAATCAAAGTGAATGTATCAATGGTCATTTTATCCTTTTTTCGGTTCAAACGCTAGCACTTACACGCTTTGCGCACCTTTTAAGAATGAGGTCTTTTTCTTTTTGATAGGCGGACTGGAACTCTACGAATAAGCATGTTAAAATGGGATTCCGTGCCGATATTAAGATTCCAGTGAATGGAGATGTCTACCGAGACGGCATCAGAGCTCCTAACAGTGAACTTTTCCTTTTTGGTGTATTGGAATACGATTTCTTAGAACAACAGGTTGCTGGTAAACTGGGCATGCGCGGAATATGGCGCAGGGTTTTTTTCATTCCGTTTCTCGGCATTGGAAACATTTTTCTCGGGTAAGATATCAAGTTTCAACGACCCTTAAGCAACTACAGCAAGAGAAAATGAGGGGACAGAGAGGGAGGCTCAGGGCGTTGGCCGGGATATGTTATGTCCACGAAAGTTATTTTTAGACGAGCGGAAGTCTTTGTTCTAGCGGACGTCTGTCTTCCGAGACGTCCGCATGCAGTCTTGCCTCGCTCTCAGGTTCTTAGTGAAAAGAGAAAATGACGGCGCACGTGGAAAGCTGATGAATATTTATTTTCTTTCAAACATCGGACCGAGGTTGGCCTGCATGCGGACGTCTCGGAAGACTACCGCTCGTCTAAAAATAACTTTCGTGGACATGACATATCCCAAGGGCTGGACCGGGAGCCTCTCTCTCTGTCTTCTCATTTTCTCTTGACTACAGCTAAAGCGTTGGTCAGAATATTCACCAGATATATTCCACAGATTAACGTACCAAGTTGGAGCTCCCATACCCATCACTGGAGTGCAGTTTGGAATGCGAGTGGAATTTGGATACGACTGTCTCGTACCAGCTGATTTCAACAATGACGTGAGTTAAACACACACGAAATGTTAGATCTTAGGATACGGCAAGGTTGTTTTAGAGCCGTGGTAACTGGTTTTTCACAAAATTTAGCAGGCTATATGTGGACTACAATCCTGGACAAAATCCTTGAGGCACTTTCTATTTATCCTTTCCTATCGAAAAAAAAGATGCTTTCAATGACATAAATCTTCTATTTACGAAACACCCGCATCGGTTATTTGCACTTCTCACAAACAATATCATGATTACTTTGGGTGGGGAAGGGGGAGGAGGTATTTTAGGGCTTTTTTTTGCAGTTAATACCTATTTATCTGTTAGCGGAAACGGGCTTTGAGAAAGTCTAGTGTTGTACGTACGCGCCTAATCTACGACCCGAACAGGAGCTTGGTCGTGCTCCAGCATGTGACCTCGTTTGTTGCTTGCGCTTTCTTAACCTTGCAAGGCTATTTAAAACTGCTTTGACCGAAAGGGAGTTTATTTCCTAAATTAACAGTTGGGCAGCTACCTTTGAGTCCAATTTTTTTTAATTTAAAAAGGCTGAAATGGAATCGAGTTTTTCCTAGCCAGTAACAGGAAACCAACCGAAAACAGCAGCCGACGGGCCCAAATTTGCGGCAAGGACTTAAACACGGAAGATCGGAACGTCTGAACACCAGAATGTCGGAGCGCCAGAACGGCAGAATACTTTAAGGAGGCTCGAAAGGGTCTTAGCTGCGCGCGCGCGTAACTTACACACGCCATAACCAAGAAACACACGTCAGCTGAATGAATCAAAGTTCTATCAAAAGTAGCGCGCGCAACACACCGGAAGTGAAAATACGGGGTAAAATAGCGCGAACCGGAAATAAAACAAAAAACATAAAAATTGTCTTTATCTCGAAATTTTGCTTAGTGACCTGTCTTGATTTTTGCATGCACGTATCATTCACGATGGCACTTCAAATAAAACAATTTCGGGGAAAGCTTTGAAGTGCAATTTTCTGTAAACTATAAAACCTTCGATGAAACTTAAATTCTACTAGATAACTTTCTACTAGATAATTTTTTCATACTCTCTAAGAAGTTAAAGAATTTAGGGATATTTGCAACAAACAAATAAAAACGGTAGGTCACCAACTTAGTTTTTCAGATAATTTTCAAAAACTGAAATTTAGAGGGCCTTTTTGTAGACCTGGCGTGTTTCCATGGTAACCGATACGACATCATAAGTAGCCTTAAAGCATTACCCAACAATAGGTAAAGGTAAAGGTCAAGTCTGCTACGAGCCTAGGAGGTCCATCAGGCCGGCGCTTATCTCCGGTTTCTGTAGCATGAAGCGACTAGGCCAGTCCATCGCAGGGTTACCTGCGATATAAAGGCCCGGCCAAACGCTGGCAACATTTCAACGCAACATTGTTGCATGATGTTGCGACATGTGTTGAATGGACTGGCCAAACGCACGCAACATATCGCAACAGGGGGCCAAACGTACGCAACATGTTGTGCCCGACAATGTTGCAAGATGTTGCGTTGAAATGTTGCGAGCGTTTGGCCAGGCCTTAAGAAATGGCCCGTACCCATTTGAACACCTGGGTGAAGAGAGGCACCGTGAGAGTAAAGTGTCTTGCGCAAGAACACAACACAATGTCCCCGCCAGGACCCGAACCCGGACCACTCGATGCGGAGGCGAGCGACTAACCATGAGACCACCGCGCCTCCCACACCCAACAATCGAGTCGCAAAGATATTTATTTTTATAAAAGTGACGACACATTTGAAATTAAATTTGCAAGACATGTTTCGGTCGTGCAACGACCATCTTCAGTTGAAAGTAGAATTAATTTGAAGTTACATTTGAATTTATAATATGCTAAACAAAGATAAAGAAGAACGTGAAATAAATTGGGAATCTAACAAAATAGCCAAAGGTAACAAAAAAGAGTGTACAATGGAACATGTTGATTAGAACGAGAGAGTTAAACTAACATGATATAATTGCTTATTTAAAGAATTTAAATAAGAGAATCCGTCTTTGGTATCGTCCTGGCTATTCTCATTCCGGATCAGGAATAACAGAATATACGGAATATCAATTTACAAAAGAACTCATTCTGAAAACGGAATACTATTAGCGAATGTGACCTGGGAACTATTGTATCTGCGCATGCGCCAATTTCGTTGGCTTGGAGAGTACAAAAGGTTTCCCGAAAGTTTGGAACTCGAGAGGTTGAAATATGGCCATAAGTACCAGTTTTTTGGCGGTTTTCTTGAATTCTCGGTTTGCTTCATTTGCTAAAAACCATAAGGGGAAAGATCACGAAGAGTTTTTTGTACTTGCGAGTGCTTTGCGTACCGCAAATGTGTTCTCATATGCTCTTCTTCTTGATGAAGACTTAATTGAAAAAAGGTTCGTGGTTTTTGCACAAACCAATTAATGCCAACGTCATTTCCTTTGACCAGGCAAGGGCACTTTTTCTTATTAACACAAACTGACAGCTCTTCTTGTTCTAGCACCGGTAAAGAAACAGAAGAGAGGCCAACACACCCCCATCTAAAGTAGACATTTTGCATCGCTATTCCATTCAGATTTTTACAATTTTTAAGCCGTCGGCGGGTGACCAGCTGGCCGCGTATCATTTCCCGCCAAAACTTTCACAAAAGAACGCATATTCTGCCTATTCGGAGTAAACCATATTCTGGTCATTCTGTTCATTCTGCTATCGGCAGCAGAATGAAGGGAATAGTATTTCGTTTATTCCGAAAACGGAATAGGTCCCAAAAGAACATGAATACCGTCTATTCCGTGTATTCCTATTCCGGCATAGTACCAAAAGAACGCGCCCTATAATTCTCTATATTTACTCTGAAACTGCTCGTACCAATTTATTTACAGGATACTCCGCCCACATTGTACGACGCGAACAAGATGGCCTAACCCCGAGAAACGCGATAGCGCAAAGTTATATTTTAAGGTGACGATATCGTTGACGTCACCTTCGTGCATCGTAAAGTCCCAGTAAAATACCACAGTCACTTTAAATGGTGTACTCTCCACCGAGCCATTCATTTCACGTGGGGGGCGTAAGGAGGACCTTGAGGTGAACTATTAGCTATTTTCCACACCGTTCCGTGTTTAAGCGTTCTTCTGTTCCGGCGTTCCGGCCTCCGTGTTTAAAGTACTCGCCCAATTTTCCTTTTATCGTTAAATGCAAATTTCACGCAAGCTAATCAATTTCATTTTCAAAAGGCCTAGGTTTTTCAAGTGGATGGCAATTACAAATGCTGCAAACTTGCAAATGCTGATCGTCTTTTCACTCTGTTATCAGGGTCATTGCTTTGGTGGCAGCGGCTACTTTGGAGTAGGAAAGCCACAGTTCTTTTATGCTGATATGACCGCGCTTACTCTCGGGAAGATATTTCGGCTTCTGGGATTTAAGTTCCAGCTCCCACCTCCAGTTGCTCAAACAGGCTTTCCTGAAGGGGCTTCGGTAAGTATCGTGCAGAGTTCATATTTCCTTTTGGTATTTTAGGAAATCCGTTTATTTTTCACTCTTTCATCCCAAAGCCTACGTTTTTGTGCGAGCTTTCGACAGTAAAATTTCAAGAAATGATGATGCACTCCCTGCATCTTTCCCCCGCCCCTGATAAGAGTGTGATAATGAAGGCTATATTTTGATTAGAGTTCTTTATCTAAAAGAAATAAAGAATAGTTAATGTGTAATTATCTTAATTATTAAGATAACATTTTGAAACAGTATCGGCATGCGTTGTCGGTCAACCCCGGGCTCAGGTTGAATCAGCTTTTACCTAAGTTAAATTGGTGATTTCAACAACATACATGCTACGTTTATTAGGACGATGCCGGGGTTTCTCTTGGCTGCTACCCTGGCTCGTAATTTGTTAAGGAATTCAATTTTTTTCTTAAGACAGATGTGCATCTCTATTATTATAGCAACGAATAATTGTTTTTGGTACCCTCTATAGGGCGCGTACTCTACAGACGACATTGACTTGCGGATCGCGGGTGGCCCTTACATCTATAAGGGATTCATGTTAAAGGGGCGACTCAATATTTTTGGATGGTCGATTTTCGCGCACATCAAGCTATCCGAATCGGTGAGATTATTCTTTGTTCATGTGGCATGGAAACTATCTTTCTGAAGGGTTATGTTCCCTGTGATTTGTTTACATCAAATACCGTAGCTGACTCATAGCAGTCTCCTGAAGCTCTGTGATGTATCACCCGTACTAGTGACCTGAAGACCATTGGTTCGTCTCCTGTGATCAGCACTCGGATATTTTTCGAATGTGATCCAGTCACCATCGATAAATATGCCATAACTTCATCAACCAACTTGTGCAATGGTAATTTTGTTCTTGTGGGACGTAGTATTAGGTATTTGGAATCCTGTTGTCGGCGCCGCAAGTTTCTTTGTCTTCTACCTTGGGGCCCGTTTCTCGAAAGTCCCGAAAACGGTTCGGGCCCTAAAAGACATTTACGAAATCACAATTTACTCACTTTGCTAGGCTGGTCTTTTAACATGTTGTTAAGATAACAAAATGCAAAAATGATTGTGAAGTTTGACGACTTAAAACCTCCCTGTTTTCAAGATAGAGAGTGGATTGTGACACCCGCGTAGGACCCGAAAAGTTTCGGAACTTTCGAGAACCGGTTCCAGCGCCGACACGCTTTTCTCAAAGTGCCTCTTCCATCTTCCAAAATTGTTTGATCTATTAGCTTTGCAATTCGCAACACCTTGCCACTCGTATGTAAACTGCCTCGTCCTATTCTTCACAGAACATATTTTTCTTCACAGGCAATTTTTGTCGATTTGAAACCAGACCCAATAAAGATTTTGAACATTGCTACAATCGCGCGTAGTCCAAGTGAGCAAAGTCTTGGTCCGTGGTTTTATATGGATGCAAGGAAGTCCCCTGTTATCTACTATGAAGTAAGTGACTCCTTACAACTCTAGAAAGTTGCAATCTAAATCAATGGAGTCAAATTTAACTAACTTATTCAGAGAGAAAAACTCTTATCAACTAACCTTGAAACACCTATCTCTGTTTTGACGTTATGAAATGTATTAAATCGAAGCAAAATATTTTCACTGATTGTCCTTACCGTTTTCATGTCGTTTTCACCTATCCACACTAATACGCTTAAAGCCATGGAAATAACTGATTTAAAAATTCTCACGTTTTTTTGTGATCGCTTTCCAAGGCCTTCGTTTTCACGCATTCATACTAATGCACAGTTTTCGCAAAAGTTTTTTGCGCCTTAATGTCATCGTTTTCAAAACCGTCTGTCTTCTCTTGTCCACCCTAACACTGGAGGGTTTTTAAAAGACCACGTTTTCGTCGGTGTTTTGGGGCGCTTTACGCGTAGATGACGCGCGAAAAAGTAAAACCTATTAGTGTGTATGGGGCCTTTATGTCATTGATGAATCTTCAATATTCGTGGGCCCTAGGCTACGCCCCTTCGTGCCCCAAAGCAACAATTGTATCCTTATTAAACCGACATCATTTTCTGTTCAAGCTTCTCACCATGCACAAAGGCTTTGTGCATGGTGAGATAGGATGAACAACTTCGTTCGAGTCCTTGTCATCTTAGATCTCACCATTTCTCTTTTTATGTAGGCATACATCGAGGGGTATACGAATCTCCTTGGGATCGAGACCTATTGCCGCTTGAACCTGACTATGACCCAGATTGAGCTGCTGATTCAAGGCAATTTCCTGAACCTCATAAAAGCTGAGTTGTTTCTGACAGCTGGTTATAGCTTGTGGGGATTTGGTGGC
>NC_090869.1:57474164-57476664 GCF_036669935.1 Montipora foliosa | reverse complement strand
AGAAGTTTTTTAAGGGATGGAAAAGGAGGAGGGATCTGCAGGACATGCGCAATGAGAACTTTGCGCTTCATATTCGTCGACGACGGTTCATCAGCAAAGTCATTTGCGAAGGCCTGGTCGGTGGCGGTTGTAATGGTGAGAAGAAAAAGACCCAAACGCACAAAAATTGGAAAAGAGTGAGAAAAAACGTCTGACGCGAAAATTGTTTCATGATACCCAAAGTTGTAAAGAGAGCTTTAATTTCCATTGCTTATTGTTAGAGATGGGTTGAGTTCCTCCGGTACTTCTTTAACCCCACAAACCGTATTCTTAAGTGGTGGCCAATAAATCATTCTTTTGTCTCCGTGATAGTGAGACGAACTAGCCTCATTCTAATTAAAATGCAACATTTCGAGGCTAGTAGGTCTTCTTAGCACAAAGAAAAAAGTTTACTTTATTGGCGGTAATTTGTGAATATGGCCCATTGACCGTGGCCTCAGTTGTTCAAGAGCAAGATAACAGTTTAAATTTGTATTTGTGCACGTAACCGTGATTATTATTCAACATATTGTGACAAGGTCCAAATATGGTCATAGCGCGCTCAATATTCGTTGTGCGTACTAGACGTATATCCAGCGATATACCTAATTTTATGTGTCAAGGAAAAAAATGGTAGTGTTTCCAGCTTTTTTTTCCCCAATATTCGTAAAAAATTGTGCTTTGTCATCAATGTGTTAATAGTAAAACAATTATCCCGCTCAATCTTGCAGAATATCGCCTGATTTTAGCCAACTCGGCCCACGGCCTCGTCGGCTAAGTATCAGGCGATATTACGCACGATTTCGCAGGATAATTGTTGAATATGCACACTCTAAGCACATCTGTGTAAAGGCGTTGTGTAAAGGCGTGTAAAAAAAGTTTGGCCAATTTTTATTAAACGTGAAGTATATTTTTCCATACTCTGGGTATAATGATTTATCCATCGGATAACGTTATACGACCTTTGAACAGCTAGGACTGGCGGCTGTAACTCATATCTACCATTGAGCCCATGATCACGAGTTGCGCTGCACTGCTCTAGCAGCTGGGCGCGCTATCAAGCCAGTTGAGAGCTGTCACTTCATTCGTCCCCTTCGGGATATGACTTGAACTCGTGTTTGACCAGCTTCCTCCTTGCTTGATAACTCAGCTGTTAGAGCAATGCAGCGCGATCGCACAGTGATGGGGTTCCAGTCTCGTTCCATCCTGGATTTTTCGGGTTTCCTTTGCAACTGCTTAAGGAGAACCTCTACTAAAACAAGAAAATAATTTTACACCACAGAAAATGTTTACAATCAAAATTGTTCGAACTTTTTCCAATAAAAGCGCTTTTGTTAGAAATAAGTGAATTTCAAAAAAGCTTGTTTTGGTTTTCAAATTTCCCGGACGCCGCCATCTTGAATAATTGTGACGTGTCGTAGTTGCCCTATTGTTTCAAAACAAAAGCTCTCTGTGTGAAAACAATAAGGACAACCGTAATACGTCGTAATTATTCAACATGGCGGCGCCCGGGATATTTGTAAGTGAAAATAATAGACCATTTCCGAGTTGATGTCTGCCTCCTCTTCAAAGCGAGTTTTGGTGCAAAGTTCGTGTGATGGTAATAAGTTTTACTTTACATATGAATAAAAACCAATTTTCATAAGAAAAACTTCGCACTTAGACTCGCTTTGAAGAGGAGGCAGACATCAATTCGGAAATGGCCTATTGATTCTATTTTTTTTTTTCGATACAAACAGGTTTTGAAAAAAACTGTTGTGCAAATTTGATTGCAAACATTATTTTGTTCGGTTTAAAGTTATTCATTCGTCGGAGTGGAGGTTCTCTTGAACTTGCTTATCAAACTGCGATGATCTTTCTGACTTTAATTCATTTCATGGCCATTCAGTTCAAATATATGAAATTCCATGTATTCTAAAATCACTAAGCTATTTTTAGAAGTATCGGATCACACCATTCTCAATCTCAAAGGTCTTAATTGTGTAAGGCATTAATCTTTATGCAAGGCTTTCATTTCGTCAGCCTTTGCTTTGCTGCTGAAGGTCTGATTCCTCTGTATTGGTTTGAGTTCCACCCACTGCTGTCTCATAGACCCTATGCAAATATGGCTGCCTTTAAATTATTCTTTTGTTCATATTCAAAATAGCCCAACTAACCTCGTTCGGGATAACAAATGCTTTAGAATTTTTGTCTCAAAAACGAGGTTAGTTGGGCTATTTTGAATATGAACAAAAGAATAACTTAAAGGCAGCCATTTTTGCATAGGGTCTATAGGAAAAGAGAAGGGCTGGGCTTAAAATACAACTTGACTTGCAAGAGGGTAAATGTGATTCGCATGCATCCTCGATTTTGTAGTTGGTGGGTAAACATGAAGAGATATATGATGTCTTATATCATCTGCTTGAGTCAAGCCTTGAACAATGAGCACCTGTTCCTTTCCTCCTTTCAGCTGTGGCTCATCTTTGCGAGGGAACATGCCGGG
>NC_090869.1:57466664-57471664 GCF_036669935.1 Montipora foliosa | reverse complement strand
CACCTGTGAATTTTCTTTTGTCTTTTCATGACAGCATCAAATTCGAGTTTGGTTTGGCCGCTTATGCGAATGGCGGATTCAGCAACTTAATTTTCAACGCAGCTGTTGACTTGACCATATTTGGAAAGCGCCTTTATTTAGCTCTGGGATTCAATTTACGTGATCCGGTTGGCAGCGTGAGGTTTGGGGCCGACAAAGCTACCAATTGGTACAAAGATAAAATGAACAAAAAGGGCGCTACAAGCACAGCGAAGAATTATTATGACAATCCAAATCCATTCTCCGACTTTGAAATGTCAGGTTAGTGCTATAAACTAAGCAGGCCAACACTAACCACAATAAGAAAGAAACGTTAAAGAGTAAACAGTAATAGCAGTTCAGCATTTGCTTTTGCTTCTGGAATCTGCATTCAAGTTTTAAAAGCATATATCTACGACAAGGATGGGATTCGAACCCACGCGTTAAGAGAACATTGGATTAGCAATCCAACACCTTATCCACTCGCTCACCTCGTCATATATTGAGGAAGTTAGTTCAGCCTTTTGTTTGTGGTATCTTAATACTTCAGTTTGATATGGAAAAATAATTAATTTACGACGAGGATGGGATTCCAACCCACGCGTACAGAGCACATTGGATTAGCAGTCCAACACCTTAACCACTCGCTCACCATGTCATATATGTGATTGCTACTTCAGCCTTTTGTTACTTGTATCTTAATACTCCAGTTTAATATGGCAAAAGCATTAATTTACGACGAGGATGGGATTCGAACCCACGCGTGCAGAGCACATTGGATTAGCAGTCCAACACCTTAACCACTCGGTAACCTCGTCATATATGTAATTGGTTACTTCAGCGTTTTGTTAGTTGTATCTTAGTACTCCAGTTTGATTTGGCAAAAGCATTAATTTACGACGAGGATGGGATTCGAACCCACGCGTGCAGAGCACATTGGATTAGCAGTCCAACACCTTAACCACTCGGTCACCTCGTCATATATGCGATTGGTTACTTCAGCCTTTTGTTAGTTGTATCTTAATACTCCAGTTTGATATGGCAAAAGCATTAGTCTACGACGAGGATGGGATTCGAACCCACGCGTGCAGAGCACATTGGATTAGCAGTCCAACACCTTAACCACTCGGTCACCTCGTCATATATGCGATTGGCTGCTTCAGCCTTTGGTTTGTGGTATCTTAATACTTTAGTTTGATTTGGCAAAAGCATTAATTTACGACGAGGATGGGATTCGAACCCACGCGTGCAGAGCACATTGGATTAGCAGTCCAACACCTTAACCACTCGGTCACCTCGTCATATATGTGATTGCTTACTTCAGCCTTTTGTTAGTTGTATCTTAATACTCCAGTTTGATATGGCAAAAGCATTAAGTCTACGACGAGGATGGGATTCGAACCCATGCGTGCAGAGCACATTGGTCAGGATTAGCAGTCCAACAACTTAACCACTCGGTCACCTTGTCATATATGTGATTGGTTACTTCAGCCTTTTGTTAGTTGTATCTTAATACTTCAGTTTGATATGGCAAAAGCATTACCTTACGACGAGGATGGGATTCGAACCCACGCGTGCAGAGCACATTGGATTAGCAGTCCAACACCTTAACCACTCGGTCACCTCGTCATATATATGATTGGTTACTTCAGCCTTTTTTTAGTTGTATCTTAATATTCCAGTTTGATATGGCAAAAGCATTAGTCTACGACGAGGATGGGATTCGAACCCACGCGTGCAGAGCACATTGGATTAGCAGTCCAACACCTTAACCACTCGGTCACCTCGTCATATATGTGATTGGTCTACGACGAGGATGGGATTCGAACCCACGCGTGCAGAGCACATTGTATTAGCAGTCCAACACCTTAACCACTCGGTCACCTCGTCATATATGTGATTGGTTACTTCAGTCTTTTGTTACTTGTATCTTAATACTCCAGTTTGATTTGGCAAAAGCATTTATTTACGACGAGGATGGGATTCGAATCCACGCGTGCAGAGCACATTGGTCAGGATTAGCAGTCCAACACCTTAACCACTCGGTCACTTTGTCATATATGTGATTGGTTACTTCAGCCTTTTGTTAGTTGTATCTTAATACTCCAGTTTGGTATGGCAAAAGCATTAGTCTACGACGAGGATGGGATTCGAACCCACGCGTGCAGAACACATTGGATTAGCAGTCCAACACCTTAACCACTCGGTCACCTCGTCATACAGATAACAAGTTTGTTCAGCTCTTACTTTGTGGCATCCTGATGTTGAGGACATATTTTGATTTGGCAAAATTGTTAACCTTCGACGAGGATGGGATTCGAACCCACGCGTGCAGAGCACATTGGATTAGCAGTCCAACACCTTAACCACTCGGTCACCTCGTCATATATATGATTGGTTTCTTCAGCCTTTTTTTATTTGTATCTTAATATTCCAGTTTGATATGGCAAAAGCATTAGTCTACGACGAGGATGGGATTCGAACCCACGCGTGCAGAGCACATTGGATTAGCAGTCCAACACCTTAACCACTTGGTCACCTCGTCATATATATGATTGGTTTCTTCAGCCTTTTTTTATTTGTATCTTAATATTCCAGTTTGATATGGCAAAAGCATTAGTCTACGACGAGGATGGGATTCGAACCCACGCGTGCAGAGCACATTGGATTAGCAGTCCAACACCTTAACCACTCGGTCACCTCGTCATATATGCGATTGGCTGCTTCAACGTTTGGTTTGTGGTATCTTAATACTTAGTTTGATTTGGCAAAAGCATCCGTCTACGACGAGAATGAGACTCGAATCCACGCGTGCAGAGCACATTGGATTTTAGCAGTCCAGCACTTTAACCACTCGGCCACTTCATTATAGAAATGTAGGTATTTATGGAGAAGTATGCTTTATTTGGGAAAACGATTAGTCTGCCACGAGCATGGGTATGCGTATTTTATCTTTTTAGATTCCCTTGACTTGTACAATTACATGACGTGATCTGAACCAATCAGTACGCAAGAATGTGACATTATGGGGCATGTTAAGAAACTCATTTCCGTTTCTCAGTTGTTATAAATTACAAATTCCCTTTCTTTTTTGTCTTAAATTAACTACTAAGTTTAAGTAATCCAAGGGCCGGGCTGATTCCTATTTCCTCTTGCCCTTACAACAAAAGACTGACAAAGGGAGGGAAGGAGTTATTAAAGGGCGTGTCGTCTGCTTCGATTGATCCCACATTGTCTTCCATTCCGAAGTGAAATTCAATTAGTAATGTCATGTGCTAACTAAGAATTAGCTGAAGTGTGTAAACTTAACCCTGTAGATTCTCGTTCACAAACATTAGCTTCAGAGCATTTGGAGCTATTATCCGTCAAACTAACTCTTGAATGAATGCACATGCATTCCCTAGCAACCTTAATCATGAACCTTTTTTTTAACGTGGCGTCGTTTTCATGTCGTAGAAATCTTCCTAATCGAGAACCAGCAATCAGCAACAGACGACAGACGTGGTCCGTGTCTGTTCGTGGATTCCAAGACAGATGGTGCTAATGTAAAAGTAACAGGATGCAATGACACGGATGAGAGTCAGAACTGGGCTTTCACCCTAAAAGGACAAATCATGGTAAGTGGAGCAAGTTAAAGCTGAGATCAAGGTTGAATTTCTCCATGGTATCTTAATGACCTTATAGACATCCATGAAATGAGAAAAAGCAGAAGTGATTTAGTGCCTTCGTTGGGTCTTTTATTACACAAAGTTATAAATTGCACCAAACAGTGGCCAAGGCAGCGATTTTCAGCTTCAGGTAACAGGAACAGCTGAAGTGAGCCAACTTGATCATGGCTACGATATGTAGACCTTTATAGCGAGAAAAGCTATGATAGCGGGGCATTTTCCCCTTTACCACTTCTCCCTCTTCCACTTTACTTCTCGAATGGGACAAAGAGCTTAGTATGTGGGAGTGATCAGGATTCTCTGAGCCCGTTAGACTTATAAGACCCTGGAGTGCTATCCGAATATCAATTAATGATGATTTCCGTAGTCTAATCTCGAGTTATTTCATGCCCCAGAATACTTGGTCTAAGCTCTGTATTGATACAAATGGACAAGCAAGTGGATCGAAGTTGATACAAAGCAAGTGTGATCCCAGACAAGACGATCAGAATTTCGAATGTGACCTTGCGGTCAGGACTGTAAAGAGAAGGAGAGCGAATCAATGCTGGACTGTGGGTAAGCTGAGCACAAAAAGGATATCGAGCCTTGTTGTGCTGTTTCAGAGCAAACTGAGGAAAATGATTTTTAATATTTTGGCTTCGTGAAAAGTGGGGCGATAGTTCCTTATTTGGTGTGAGACCCTGAAAAAACGCTTGTTACCGCGCAGGCAGAACATGAAGCAAATTTGAAGATAATAGGGCTTGCTTGGTTTTGATCATTTGTCTGCCTTAAGTAGACTTACGTAGTACATGTCAGACCACGGCGTTTTGTAGCAGTAGACAAGCCCAGCAGCTCTCCTAAACCACTACTAGCCTACAAGGCTGCCTCGGCAATGCTTCAAAACAATAGTATTACTTTAAAGAGGAAAACCAATCAAGCTGAAAGTGCGGCACACTCCGTAACATTTCGTCGCTCATGTACTCTGCAAAATAACGTGGATCTGAAAACTAAAACAAAGCTAAGGTTTTAACGACAACTTGAAAATGCAAAACTCAATCGTTCGCTTCTTATCTTTACTTCAAGACCGTTCGTATCAATTCTTTTCGTGCAAAGAGAACAAAACGGAGAAATGGATATGATTAGTGCCGCAAACTCGCTGTTTTCCAGTGTGCCTTAATTTCGTACAAGAGAAAATGAAGGGGGAAGAGACGGAATCCCCCATACATTCCCTTTTCCGTAGGTAAAACGTCTCAAGTTATTTTTAGATCGACTCCCTCTCTGTAACAGATCCCAAGGAGATTGGGCAACAGGCAATCGTATGGCCGGAAGCCAGTT
>NC_090869.1:57424164-57451664 GCF_036669935.1 Montipora foliosa | reverse complement strand
AAAGGAGTGCAAATGTTGATCACATATATAAGTAGCTCATTCCCATCTTCCTATCGAGGTCCGGATGGGGAGGGTTACCTCGTAAATTCACAGAAATGCAGGCAACTGGATTTGAATGATGTATATCCCTCCTCGCTTACTTGACCTCATCTTTTCGCGCTCTAATCATTTCTTTCCAGATGTAAGTAGTCTTAGTCAGCCATTTTTTTAGTTCAGCAAACAGGAGATAGGAAACATCTTGACACTTGCTTGCTTAGATGCATGAAGGGCTTGTAGCCGCTTTACAAAGTCTTCCAAAACATGTCAAGGAATGTCTAGAAATGACATAAAGGCGGAATTCAATTAAAACTCAAAATGTCCAGCTCTAGATTGATTGATCTCTGTGGTCAACAGTATATAGTATGAGATGCAAAAAGTAATGTCAGAAAAAAATGTGGCTTCAAACACATCTTAAATGTACCCATTTCTCAGCCTACCCTGTCCGCAAGAAATTTGTTTGAAATACTCACTGAAATCATACTAGCAAATCAAGAACACAATAATATATCTTTTACTGAGTTATTATACTTTAGTACCGTATTTACAATTAGTTATAAAGGTAAAATTGATTGTAGGAAGAAAATCGGAAGAGGGCGTTCACAAGTCCACCATTTATATATTTTAGCTACGCATGCGCGTTTTCTTTAAAATAATCAGCAATACCATAAGTTAAAGGAGTGCAAATGTTGATCACATATATAAGTAGCTCATTCCCATCTTCCTATCGAGGTCCGGATGGGGAGGGTTACCTCGTAAATTCACGGAAATGCAGGCAACTGGATTTCAATGATGTATATCCCTCCTCGCTTACTTGACCTCATCTTTTCGCGCTCTAATCATTTCTTTCCAGATGTAAGTAGTCTTAGTCAGCCATTTTTTTAGTTCACCAAACAGGAGATAGGAAACATCTTGACACTTGCTTGCTTAGATGCATGAAGGACTTGTAGCCGCTTTACAAAGTCTTCCAAAACATGTCAAGGAATGTCTAGAAATGACAAGAAGGCGGAAATCAATTAAAACTCAAAATGTCCAGCTCTAGATTGATTGATCTCTGTGGTCAACAGTATATAGTATGAGATGTAAAAAGTAATGTCAGAAAAAAATGTGGCTTCAAACACATCTTAAATGTACCAATTTCTCAGCCTCCACTGTCTGCAAGAAATTTGTTTGAAATACTCACTGAAATCATACTAGCAAATCAAGAACACAATAATATATCTTTTACTGAGTTATTATACTTTAGTACCGTATTTACAATTAGTTATAAAGGTAAAATTGAGTATAGGGAGAGAATCCGAAGAAGTCGTTCACAAGTCCACCATTTATATATTTTAGCTACGCATGCGCGTTTGCTTTAAAATAATCAGCAATGCCATAAGTTAAACGAGTACAAATGTTGATCACATATATAAGTAGCTCATTCCCATCTTCCTATCGAGGTCCGGATGGGGAGGGTTACCTCGTAAATTCACAGAAATGCAGGCAACTGGATTTCAATGATGTATATCCCTCCTCGCCTACTTGACCTCATCCTTTCGCGCTCTAATCATTTCTTTCCAGATGTAAGTGGTCTTAGTCAGCCATTTTTTTAGTTTAGCCAACAGGAGATAGGAAACATCTTGACACTCGCTTCCTTAGATGCATGAAGGACTTGTAGCCCCTTTACAAAGTCTTCCAAAACATGTCAAGGAATGTCTAGAAATGACAAGAAGGCGGAAATCAATTAAAACTCAAAATGTCCAGCTCTAGATTGATTGATCTCTGTGGTCAACAGTATATAGTATGAGATGCAAAAAGTAATGTCAGAAAAAAATGTGGCTTCAAACACATTTTAAATGTACCCATTTCTCAGCCTACCCTGTCCGCAAGAAATTTGTTTGAAATTTTCACTGAAATCATACTAGCAAATCAAGAACACAATAATATATCTTTTACTGAGTTATTATACTTTAGTACCGTATTTACAATTAGTTATAAAGGAAAAATTGACTATAGGGAGAGAATCCGAAGAAGTCGTTCACAAGTCCACCATTTATATATTTTAGCTACGCATGCGCGTTTGCTTTAAAATAATCAGCAATGCCATAAGTTAAAGGAGTGCAAATGTTGATCACATATATAAGTAGCTCATTCCCATCTTCCTATCGAGGTCCGGATGGGGAGGGTTACCTCGTAAATTCACAGAAATGCAGGCAACTGGATTTCAATGATGTATATCCCTCCTCGCCTACTTGACCTCATGCTTTCGCGCTCTAATCATTTCTTTCCAGATGTAAGTG
The DNA here is from genome assembly GCF_036669935.1 of Montipora foliosa. Taxonomy (NCBI): domain Eukaryota; kingdom Metazoa; phylum Cnidaria; class Anthozoa; order Scleractinia; family Acroporidae; genus Montipora; species Montipora foliosa. Next base: position 57,449,346 of record NC_090869.1, on the reverse strand, counting down.
GTCTTAGTCAGCCATTTTTTTAGTTTAGCCAACAGGAGATAGGAAACATCTTGACACTCGCTTCCTTAGATGCATGAAGGACTTGTAGCCCCTTTACAAAGTCTTCCAAAACATGTCAAGGAATGTCTAGAAATGACAAGAAGGCGGAAATCAATTAAAACTCAAAATGTCCAGCTGTAGATTGATTGATCTCTGTGGTCAACAGTATATAGTATGAGATGCAAAAAGTAATGTCAGAAAAAAATGTGGCTTCAAACACATCTTAAATGTACCCATTTCTCAGCCTACCCTGTCCGCAAGAAATTTGTTTGAAATTCTCACTAAAATCATACTAGCAAATCAAGAACACAATAATATATCTTTTACTGAGTTATTATACTTTAGTACCGTATTTACAATTAGTTATAAAGGTAAAATTGACTGTAGGGAGAGAATCCGAAGAAGTCGCTCACAAGTCCACCATTTATATATTTTAGCTACGCATGCGCGTTTTCTTTAAAATAATCAGCAATGCCATAAGTTAAAGGAGTGCAAATGTTGATCACATATATAAGTAGCTCATTCCCATCTTCCTATCGTGGTCCGGATGGGGAGGGTTACCTCGTAAATTCACAGAAATGCAGGCAACTGGATTTCAATGATGTATATCCCTCCTCGCTTACTTGACCTCATCTTTTCGCGCTCTAATCATTTCTTTCCAGATGTAAGTAGTCTTAGTCAGCCATTTTTTTAGTTCAGCCAACAGGAGATAGAAACCTCTTGACACTTGCTTGCTTAGATGCATGAAGGACTTGTAGCCGCTTTACAAAGTCTTCCAAAACATGTCAAGGAATGTCTAGAAATGACAAGAAGGCGGAAATCAATTAAAACTCAAAATGTCCAGCTCTAGATTGATTGATCTCTGTGGTCAACAGTATATAGTATGAGATGCAAAAAGTAATGTCAGAAAAAAATGTGGCTTCAAACACATCTTAAATGTACCCATTTCTCAGCCTACCCTGTCCGCAAGAAATTTGTTTGAAATACTCACTGAAATCATACTAGCAAATCAAGAACACAATAATATATCTTTTATTGAGTTATTATACTTTAGTACCGTATTTACAATTAGTTATAAAGGTAAAATTGACTGTAGGGAGAGAATCCAAAGAAGTCGTTCACAAGTCCACCATTTATATATTTTAGCTACGCATGCGCGTTTTCTTTAAAATAAACAGCAATGCCATAAGTTAAAGGAGTGCAAATGTTGATCACATATATAAGTAGCTCCTTCCCATTTTCCTATCGTGGTCCGGATGGGGAGGGTTACCTCGTAAATTCACAGAAATGCAGGCAACTGGATTTCAATGATGTATATCCCTCCTCGCTTACTTGACCTCATCTTTTCGCGCTCTAATGATTTCTTTCCAGATGTAAGTGGTCTTAGTCAGCCATTTTTTTAGTTCAGCCAACAGGAGATAGCAAACATCTTGACACTTGCTTGCTTAGATGCATGAAGGACTTGTAGCCGCTTTACAAAGTCTTCCAAAACATGTCAAGGAATGTCTAGAAATGACAAGAAGGCGGAAATCAATTAAAACTCAAAATGTTCAGCTCTAGATTGATTGATCTCTGTGGTCAACAGTATATAGTATGAGATGCAAAAAGTAATGTCAGAAAAAAATGTGGCTTCAAACACATCTTAAATGTACCCATTTCTCAGCCTACCCTGTCCGCAAGAAATTTGTTTGAAATACTCACTGAAATCATACTAGCAAATCAAGAACACAATAATATATCTTTTACTGAGTTATTATACTTTAGTACCGTATTTACAATTAGTTATAAAGGTAAAATTGACTGTAGGGAGAGAATCCGAAGAAGTCGTTCACAAGTCCACCATTTATATATTTTAGCTAAGCATGCGCGTTTTCTTTAAAATAATCAGCAATGCCATAAGTTAAAGGAGTGCAAATGTTGATCACATATATAAGTAGCTCATTCCCATCTTCCTATCGAGGTCCGGATGGGGAGGGTTACCTCGTAAATTCACAGAAATGCAGGCAACTGGATTTGAATGATGTATATCCCTCCTCGCTTACTTGACCTCATCTTTTCGCGGTCTAATCATTTCTTTCCAGATGTAAGTAGTCTTAGTCAGTCATTTTTTTAGTTCAGCCAACAGGAGATAGCAAACATCTTGACACTTGCTTGCTTAGATGCATGAAGGACTTGTAGCCGCTTTACAAAGTCTTCCAAAACATGCCAAGGAAGGTCTAGAAATGACAAGAAGGCGGAAATCAATTAAAACTCAAAATCTCCAGCTCTAGATTAATTGATCTCTGTGGTCAACAGTATATAGTATGAGATGCAAAAAGTAATGTCAGAAAAAAATGTGGCTTCAAACACATCTTAAATGTACCCATTTCTCAGCCTACCCTGTCCGCAAGAAATTTGTTTGAAATACTCACTGAAATCATACTAGCAAATCAAGAACACAATAATATATCTTTTACTGAGTTATTATACTTTAGTACCGTATTTACAATTAGTTATAAAGGTAAAATTGATTGTAGGAAGAGAATCCGAAGAAGTCGTTCACAAGTCGTTCACAAGTCCACAAGTTTTCTTTAAAATAATCAGCAATGCCATAAGTTAAAGGAGTGCAAATGTTGATCACATATATAAGTAGCTCATTCCCATCTTCCTATCGAGGTCCGGATGGGGAGGGTTACCTTGTAAATTCACAAAAATGCAGGCAACTGGATTTCAATGATGTATATCCCTCCTCGCTTACTTGACGTCATCTTTTCGCGCTCTAATCATTTCTTTCCAGATGTAAGTAGTCTTAGTCAGTCATTTTTTTAGTTCAGCCAACAGGAGATAGGAAACATCTTGACACTTGCTTGCTTAGATGCATGAAGGACTTGTAGCCGCTTTACAAAGTCTTCCAAAACATGTCAAGGAATGTCTAGAAATGACAAGAAGGCGAAAATCAATTAAAACTCAAAATGTCCAGCTCTAGATTGATTGATCTCTGTGGTCAACAGTATATAGTATGAGATGTAAAAAGTAATGTCATTAAAAAATGTGGCTTCAAATACATCTTAAATGTACCCATTTCTCAGCCTACCCTGTCCGCAAGAAATTTGTTTGAAATTCTCACTGAAATCATACTAGCAAATCAAGAACACAATAATATATCTTTTACTGAGTTATTATACTTTAGTACCGTATTTACAATTAGTTATAAAGGTAAAATTGACTGTAGAGAGAGAATCCGAAGAAGTCGTTCACAAGTCCACCATTTATATATTTTAGCTACGCATGCGCGTTTTATTTAAAATAATCAGCAATGCCATAAGTTAAAGGAGTGCAAATGTTGATCACATATATAAGTAGCTCATTCCCATCTTCCTATCGAGGTCCGGAGGGGGAGGGTTACCTCGTAAATTCACGGAAATGCAGGCAATTGGATTTCAATGATGTATATCCCTCCTCGCTTACTTGACCTCATGTTTTCGCGCTCTAATCATTTCTTTCCAGATGTAAGTAGTCTTAGTCAGCCATTTTTTAGTTCAGCCAACAGGAGATAGGAAACATCTTGACACTTGCTTGCTTAGATGCATGAAGGACTTGTAGCCGCTTTACAAAGTCTTCCAAAATATGTCAAGGAATGTCTAGAAATGACAAGAAGGCGGAAATCAATTAAAACTCAAAATGTCCAGCTCTAGATTGATTGATCTCTGTGGTCAACAGTATATAGTATGAGATGCAAAAAGTAATGTCAGAAAAAAATGTGGCTTCAAACACATCTTAAATGTACCCATTTCTCAGCCTACCCTGTCCGCAAGAAATTTGTTTGAAATACTCACGGAAATCATACTAGCAAATCAAAAACACAATAATATATCTTTTACTGAGTTATTATACTTTAGTACCGTATTTACAATTAGTTATAAAGGTAAAATTGACTGTAGGGAGAGAATCCGAAGAAGTCGTTCACAAGTCCACCATTTATATATTTTAGCTACGCATGCGCGTTTGCTTTAAAATAATCAGCAATGCCATAAGTTAAAGGAGTACAAATGTTGATCACATATATAAGTAGCTCATTCCCATCTTCCTATCGAGGTCCAGATGGGGAGGGTTACCTCGTAAATTCACAGAAATGCAGGCAACTGGATTTCAATGATGTATATCCCTCCTCGCTTACTTGACCTCATCTTTTCGCGCTCTAATCATTTCTTTCGAGATGTAAGTAGTCTTAGTCAGCCATTTTTTTAGTTCAGCCAACAGGAGATAGGAAACATCTTGACACTTGCTTGCTTAGATGCATGAAGGACTTGTAGCCGCTTTACAAAGTCTTCCAAAACATGTCAAGGAATGTCTAGAAATGACAAGAAGGCGGAAATCAATTAAAACTCAAAATGTCCAACTCTAGATTGATTGATCTCTGTGGTCAACAGTATATAGTATGAGATTCAAAAAGTAATGTCAGAAAAAAATGTGGCTTCAAACACATCTTAAATGTACCCATTTCTCAGCCTACCCTGTCCGCAAGAAATTTGTTTGAAATACTCAGTGAAATCATACTAGCAAATCAAGAACACAATAATATATCTTTTACTGAGTTATTATACTTTAGTACCGTATTTACAATTAGTTATAAAAGTAAAATTGACTGTAGGGAGAGAATCCGAAGAAGTCGTTCACAAGTCCACCATTTATATATTTTAGCTACGCATGCGCGTTTGCTTTAAAATAATCAGGAATACCATAAGTTAAAGGAGTACAAATGTTGATCACTTATATAAGTAGCTCATTCCCATCTTTCTATCGAGGTCCGGATGGGGAGGGTTACCTCGTAAATTCACAGAAATGCAGGCAACTGGATTTCAATGATGTATATCCCTCCTCGCTTACTTGACCTCATCTTTTCGCGCTCTAATCATTTCTTTCCAGATGTAAGTAGTCTTAGTCAGTCATTTTTTTAGTTCAGCCAACAGGAGATAGGAAACATCTTGACACTTGCTTGCTTAGATGCATGAAGGACTTGTAGCCGCTTTACAAAGTCTTCCAAAACATGTCAAGGAATGTCTAGAAATGACAAGAAGGCGGAAATCAATTAAAACTCAAAATGTCCAGCTCTAGATTGATTGATCTCTGTGGTCAACAGTATATAGTATGAGATGCAAAAAGTAATGTCAGAAAAAAATGTGGCTTCAAACACATCTTAAATGTACCCATTTCTCAGCCTACCCTGTCCGCAAGAAATTTGTTTGAAATACTCACTGAAATCATACTAGCAAATCAAGAACACAATAATATATCTTTTACTGAGTTATTATACTTTAGTACCGTATTTACAATTAGTTATAAAGGTAAAATTGACTGTAGGGAGAGAATCCGAAGAAGTCGTTCACAAGTCCACCATTTATATATTTTAGCTACGCATGCGCGTTTGCTTTAAAATAATCAGCAATGCCATAAGTTAAAGGAGTGCAAATGTTGATCACATATATAAGTAGCTCATTCCCATCTTCCTATCGAGGTCCGGATGGGGAGGGTTACCTCGTAAATTCACAGAAATGCAGGCAACTGGATTTGAATGATGTATATCCCTCCTCGCTTACTTGACCTCATGCTTTCGCGCTCTAATCATTTCTTTCCAGATTTAAGTAGTCTTAGTCAGCCATTTTTTTAGTTCAGCCAACAGGAGATAGGAAACATCTTGACACTTGCTTGCTTAGATGCATGAAGGACTTGTAGCCGCTTTACAAAGTCTTCCAAAACATGTCAAGGAATGTCTAGAAATGACAAGAAGGCGGAAATCAATTAAAACTCAAAATGTCCAGCTCTAGATTGATTGATCTCTGTGGTCAACAGTATATAGTATGAGATTCAAAAAGTAATGTCAGAAAAAAATGTGGCTTCAAACACATCTTAAATGTACCCATTTCTCAGCCTACCCTGTCCGCAAGAAATTTGTTTGAAATACTCACTGAAATCATACTAGCAAATCAAGAACACAATAATATATCTTTTACTGAGTTATTATACTTTAGTACCGTATTTACAATTAGTTATAAAGGTAAAATTGACTGTAGGGAGAGAATCCGAAGAAGTCGTTCACAAGTCCACCATTTATATATTTTAGCTACGCATGCGCGTTTTCTTTAAAATAATCAGCAATGCCATAAGTTAAAGGAGTGCAAATGTTGATCACATATATAAGTAGCTCATTCCCACCTTCCTATCGAGGTCTGGATGGGGAGGGTTACCTCGTAAATTCACAGAAATGCAGGCAACTGGATTTCAATGATGTATATCCCTCCTCGCTTACTTGACCTCATCTTTTCGCGCTCTAATCATTTCTTTCCAGATGTAAGTAGTCTTAGTCAGCCATTTTTTTAGTTCAGCCAACAGGAGATAGGAAACATCTTGACACTTGCTTGCTTAGATGCATGAAGGACTTGTAGCCGCTTTACAAAGTCTTCCAAAACATGTCAAGGAATGTCTAGAAATGACAAGAAGGCGGAAATCAATTAAAACTCAAAATGTCCAGCTCTAGATTGATTGATCTCTGTGGTCAACAGTATATAGTATGAGATGCAAAAAGTAATGTCAGAAAAAAATGTGGCTTCAAACACATCTTAAATGTACCCATTTCTCAGCCTACCCTGTCCGCAAGAAATTTGTTTGAAATACTCACTGAAATCATACTAGCAAATCAAGAACACAATAATATATCTTTTACTGAGTTATTATACTTTAGTACCGTATTTACAATTAGTTATAAAGGTAAAATTGACTGTAGGGAGAGAATCCGAAGAAGTCGTTCACAAGTCCACCATTTATATATTTTAGCTACGCATGCGCGTTTGCTTTAAAATAATCAGCAATGCCATAAGTTAAAGGAGTGCAAATGTTGATCACATATATAAGTAGCTCATTCCCATCTTCCTATCGAGGTCCGGATGGGGAGGGTTACCTCGTAAATTCACAGAAATGCAGGCAACTGGATTTCAATGATGTATATCCCTCCTCGCTTACTTGACCTTATCTTTTCGCGCTCTAATCATTTCTTTCCAGATGTAAGTAGCCTTAGTCAGCCATGTTTTGCGTTCAGCCAACAGGAGATAGGAAACATCTTGACACTTGCTTGCTTAGATGCATGAAGGACTCGTAGCCGCTTTACAAAGTCTTCCAAAACAAGTCAAGGAATGTCTAGAAATGACAAGAAGGCGGAAATCAATTAAAACTCAAAATGTCCAGCTCTAGATTGATTGATCTCTGTGGTCAGCAGTATATAGTATGAGATGCAAAAAGTAATGTCAGAAAAAGATGTGGCTTCAAACACATATTAAATGTACCCATTTCTCAGCCTACCCTGTCCGCAAGAAATTTGTTTGAAATACTTACTAAAATCATACTAGCAAATCAAGAACACAATAATATATCTTTTACTGAGTTATTACACTTTAGTACCGTATTTACAATTAGTTATAAAGGTAAAATTGACTGTAGGGAGAGAATCCTAAGAAGTCGTTCACAAGTCCACCATTTATATATTTTAGCTACGCATGCGTGTTTTCTTTAAAATAATCAGCAATGCCATAAGTTAAAGGAGTGCAAATGTTGATCACATATATAAGTAGCTCATTCCCATCTTCCTATCGAGGTCCGGATGGAGAGGGTTACCTCGTAAATTAACAGAAATGCAGGCAACTGTATTTCAATGATGTATATCCCTCCTCGATTACTTGACCTCATCTTTTTGCGCTTTAATCATTTCTTTCGAGATGTAAGTAGTCTTAGTCAGCCATTTTTTTTGTTCAGCCATTAGGAGATAGGAAACATCTTGACACTTGCTTGCTTAAATGCATGAAGGACTTGTAGCCGCTTTAAAAAGTCTTCCAAAACATGTCAAGGAATGTCTAGAAATGACAAGAAGGCGGAAATCAATTAAAACTCAAAATGTCCAGCGCTAGATTGATTGATCTCTGTGGTCAACAGTATATAGTATGAGATGCAAAAAGTAATGTCAGAAAAAAATGTGGCTTCAAACACATCTTAAATGTACCCATTTCTCAGCCTACCCTGTCCGCAAGAAATTTGTTTGAAATACTCACTGAAATCATACTAGCAAATCAAGAACACAATAATATATCTTTTACTGAGTTATTATACTTTAGTACCGTATTTACAATTAGTTATAAAGGTAAAATTGACTGCGTGAGAGAATCCGAAGAAGTCGTTCACAAGTCCACCATTTATATATTTTAGCTACGCATGCGCGTTTTATTTAAAATAATCAGCAATGCCATAAGTTAAAGGAGTGCAAATGTTGATCACATATATAAGTAGCTCGTTCAAAATCTTCCTATCGAGGTCCGGATGGGGAGGGTTACCTCGTAAATTCACAGAAATGCAGGCAACTGGATTTCAATGATGTATATCCCTCCTCGCTTACTTGATCTCATCTTTTCGCGCTCTAATCATTTCTTTCGAGATGTAAGTAGCCTTAGTCAGCCATTTTTTGCGTTCAGCGAACAGAAGGTAGGAAACATCTTGACACTTGCTTGCTTGGAAGCATGAAAGACTTGTAGCCGCCTTACAAAGTCTTCCAAAACATATCAAGCAATGTCCCTGAAGAAATGAGAAGAAGGCGGAAATGTTTTAAAACCGAGAATGTCCACCTCTAGATTGATCGATCTCTGTGGTCAACAGCGTATAGTTCAAGATAGAAAAAGACATATCAAGAATGAAATTGTGGCATCAAGCACATCTTAAATGTACCCATTTTTAAGTCTTGCCCGGTTTGCAAGACATTACTGTGAAATGCTCATTGAAGGGATAGGAGGAAATCAAGCACACAATAATGTATCTTTTACTGACTTATTTTATGGGAGTACCATATTGATAACTAGTCATAAAGGTAAAAATTGTCCGCAGGGGTAGCATTTGTAGACGTTGATTACAATTCCACCATTTTTATGTTTGAGCTACGCATGCGCGTTTTGTTTTAAATTAATCAACAATGCCATAAGTTAAAGGAGTGCGAATGTTCATCGCATATATGAATAGCTCATTCCCATCTTCCTATCGAGGTCCGGATGGGGAGGGTTACCTCGTAAATTCACAGAAATGCAGGCAACTGGATTTCAATGATGTATATCCCTCCTCGCTTACTTGACCTCATCTTTTCGCGCTCTAATCATTTCTTTCGAGATGTAAGTAGTCTTAGTTAGCCATTTTTTCAGTTCAGCCAACAGGAGATAGCAAACATCTTGACACTTGCTTGCTTAGATGCATGAAGGACTTGTAGCCGCTTTACAAAGTCTTCCAAAACATGTCAAGGAATGTCTAGAAATGACAAGAAGGCGGAAATCAATTAAAACTTAAAATGTCCAGCTCTAGATTAATTGATCTCTGTGGTCAACAGTATATAGTATGAGATGCAAAAAGTAATGTCAGAAAAAAATGTGGCTTTAAACACATCTTAAATGTACCCATTTCTCAGCCTACCCTGTCCGCAAGAAATTTGTTCTAAATACTCACTGAAATCATACTAGCAAATCAAGAACACAATAATATATCTTTTACTGAGTTATTATACTTTAGTACCGTATTTACAATTAGTTATAAAGGTAAAATTGACTGTAGGGAGAGAATCCGAAGAAGTCGTTCACAAGTCCACCATTTATATATTTTAGCTACGCATGCGCGTTTGCTTTAAAATAATCAGCAATGCCATAAGTTAAAGGAGTACAAATGTTGATCACATATATAAGTAGCTCATTCCCATCTTCCTATCGAGGTCCAGATGGGGAGGGTTACCTCGTAAATTCACAGAAATGCAGGCAACTGGATTTCAATGATGTATATCCCTCCTCGCTTACTTGACCTCATCTTTTCGCGCTCTAATCATTTCTTTCGAGATGTAAGTAGTCTTAGTCAGCCATTTTTTTAGTTCAGCCAACAGGAGATAGGAAACATCTTGACACTTGCTTGCTTAGATGCATGAAGGACTTGTAGCCGCTTTACAAAGTCTTCCAAAACATGTCAAGGAATGTCTAGAAATGACAAGAAGGCGGAAATCAATTAAAACTCAAAATGTCCAACTCTAGATTGATTGATCTCTGTGGTCAACAGTATATAGTATGAGATTCAAAAAGTAATGTCAGAAAAAAATGTGGCTTCAAACACATCTTAAATGTACCCATTTCTCAGCCTACCCTGTCCGCAAGAAATTTGTTTGAAATACTCAGTGAAATCATACTAGCAAATCAAGAACACAATAATATATCTTTTACTGAGTTATTATACTTTAGTACCGTATTTACAATTAGTTATAAAAGTAAAATTGACTGTAGGGAGAGAATCCGAAGAAGTCGTTCACAAGTCCACCATTTATATATTTTAGCTACGCATGCGCGTTTGCTTTAAAATAATCAGGAATACCATAAGTTAAAGGAGTACAAATGTTGATCACTTATATAAGTAGCTCATTCCCATCTTTCTATCGAGGTCCGGATGGGGAGGGTTACCTCGTAAATTCACAGAAATGCAGGCAACTGGATTTCAATGATGTATATCCCTCCTCGCTTACTTGACCTCATCTTTTCGCGCTCTAATCATTTCTTTCCAGATGTAAGTAGTCTTAGTCAGTCATTTTTTTAGTTCAGCCAACAGGAGATAGGAAACATCTTGACACTTGCTTGCTTAGATGCATGAAGGACTTGTAGCCGCTTTACAAAGTCTTCCAAAACATGTCAAGGAATGTCTAGAAATGACAAGAAGGCGGAAATCAATTAAAACTCAAAATGTCCAGCTCTAGATTGATTGATCTCTGTGGTCAACAGTATATAGTATGAGATGCAAAAAGTAATGTCAGAAAAAAATGTGGCTTCAAACACATCTTAAATGTACCCATTTCTCAGCCTACCCTGTCCGCAAGAAATTTGTTTGAAATACTCACTGAAATCATACTAGCAAATCAAGAACACAATAATATATCTTTTACTGAGTTATTATACTTTAGTACCGTATTTACAATTAGTTATAAAGGTAAAATTGACTGTAGGGAGAGAATCCGAAGAAGTCGTTCACAAGTCCACCATTTATATATTTTAGCTACGCATGCGCGTTTGCTTTAAAATAATCAGCAATGCCATAAGTTAAAGGAGTGCAAATGTTGATCACATATATAAGTAGCTCATTCCCATCTTCCTATCGAGGTCCGGATGGGGAGGGTTACCTCGTAAATTCACAGAAATGCAGGCAACTGGATTTGAATGATGTATATCCCTCCTCGCTTACTTGACCTCATGCTTTCGCGCTCTAATCATTTCTTTCCAGATTTAAGTAGTCTTAGTCAGCCATTTTTTTAGTTCAGCCAACAGGAGATAGGAAACATCTTGACACTTGCTTGCTTAGATGCATGAAGGACTTGTAGCCGCTTTACAAAGTCTTCCAAAACATGTCAAGGAATGTCTAGAAATGACAAGAAGGCGGAAATCAATTAAAACTCAAAATGTCCAGCTCTAGATTGATTGATCTCTGTGGTCAACAGTATATAGTATGAGATTCAAAAAGTAATGTCAGAAAAAAATGTGGCTTCAAACACATCTTAAATGTACCCATTTCTCAGCCTACCCTGTCCGCAAGAAATTTGTTTGAAATACTCACTGAAATCATACTAGCAAATCAAGAACACAATAATATATCTTTTACTGAGTTATTATACTTTAGTACCGTATTTACAATTAGTTATAAAGGTAAAATTGACTGTAGGGAGAGAATCCGAAGAAGTCGTTCACAAGTCCACCATTTATATATTTTAGCTACGCATGCGCGTTTTCTTTAAAATAATCAGCAATGCCATAAGTTAAAGGAGTGCAAATGTTGATCACATATATAAGTAGCTCATTCCCACCTTCCTATCGAGGTCTGGATGGGGAGGGTTACCTCGTAAATTCACAGAAATGCAGGCAACTGGATTTCAATGATGTATATCCCTCCTCGCTTACTTGACCTCATCTTTTCGCGCTCTAATCATTTCTTTCCAGATGTAAGTAGTCTTAGTCAGCCATTTTTTTAGTTCAGCCAACAGGAGATAGGAAACATCTTGACACTTGCTTGCTTAGATGCATGAAGGACTTGTAGCCGCTTTACAAAGTCTTCCAAAACATGTCAAGGAATGTCTAGAAATGACAAGAAGGCGGAAATCAATTAAAACTCAAAATGTCCAGCTCTAGATTGATTGATCTCTGTGGTCAACAGTATATAGTATGAGATGCAAAAAGTAATGTCAGAAAAAAATGTGGCTTCAAACACATCTTAAATGTACCCATTTCTCAGCCTACCCTGTCCGCAAGAAATTTGTTTGAAATACTCACTGAAATCATACTAGCAAATCAAGAACACAATAATATATCTTTTACTGAGTTATTATACTTTAGTACCGTATTTACAATTAGTTATAAAGGTAAAATTGACTGTAGGGAGAGAATCCGAAGAAGTCGTTCACAAGTCCACCATTTATATATTTTAGCTACGCATGCGCGTTTGCTTTAAAATAATCAGCAATGCCATAAGTTAAAGGAGTGCAAATGTTGATCACATATATAAGTAGCTCATTCCCATCTTCCTATCGAGGTCCGGATGGGGAGGGTTACCTCGTAAATTCACAGAAATGCAGGCAACTGGATTTCAATGATGTATATCCCTCCTCGCTTACTTGACCTTATCTTTTCGCGCTCTAATCATTTCTTTCCAGATGTAAGTAGCCTTAGTCAGCCATGTTTTGCGTTCAGCCAACAGGAGATAGGAAACATCTTGACACTTGCTTGCTTAGATGCATGAAGGACTCGTAGCCGCTTTACAAAGTCTTCCAAAACAAGTCAAGGAATGTCTAGAAATGACAAGAAGGCGGAAATCAATTAAAACTCAAAATGTCCAGCTCTAGATTGATTGATCTCTGTGGTCAGCAGTATATAGTATGAGATGCAAAAAGTAATGTCAGAAAAAGATGTGGCTTCAAACACATATTAAATGTACCCATTTCTCAGCCTACCCTGTCCGCAAGAAATTTGTTTGAAATACTTACTAAAATCATACTAGCAAATCAAGAACACAATAATATATCTTTTACTGAGTTATTACACTTTAGTACCGTATTTACAATTAGTTATAAAGGTAAAATTGACTGTAGGGAGAGAATCCTAAGAAGTCGTTCACAAGTCCACCATTTATATATTTTAGCTACGCATGCGTGTTTTCTTTAAAATAATCAGCAATGCCATAAGTTAAAGGAGTGCAAATGTTGATCACATATATAAGTAGCTCATTCCCATCTTCCTATCGAGGTCCGGATGGAGAGGGTTACCTCGTAAATTAACAGAAATGCAGGCAACTGTATTTCAATGATGTATATCCCTCCTCGATTACTTGACCTCATCTTTTTGCGCTTTAATCATTTCTTTCGAGATGTAAGTAGTCTTAGTCAGCCATTTTTTTTGGTTCAGCCATTAGGAGATAGGAAACATCTTGACACTTGCTTGCTTAAATGCATGAAGGACTTGTAGCCGCTTTAAAAAGTCTTCCAAAACATGTCAAGGAATGTCTAGAAATGACAAGAAGGCGGAAATCAATTAAAACTCAAAATGTCCAGCGCTAGATTGATTGATCTCTGTGGTCAACAGTATATAGTATGAGATGCAAAAAGTAATGTCAGAAAAAAATGTGGCTTCAAACACATCTTAAATGTACCCATTTCTCAGCCTACCCTGTCCGCAAGAAATTTGTTTGAAATACTCACTGAAATCATACTAGCAAATCAAGAACACAATAATATATCTTTTACTGAGTTATTATACTTTAGTACCGTATTTACAATTAGTTATAAAGGTAAAATTGACTGCGTGAGAGAATCCGAAGAAGTCGTTCACAAGTCCACCATTTATATATTTTAGCTACGCATGCGCGTTTTATTTAAAATAATCAGCAATGCCATAAGTTAAAGGAGTGCAAATGTTGATCACATATATAAGTAGCTCGTTCAAAATCTTCCTATCGAGGTCCGGATGGGGAGGGTTACCTCGTAAATTCACAGAAATGCAGGCAACTGGATTTCAATGATGTATATCCCTCCTCGCTTACTTGATCTCATCTTTTCGCGCTCTAATCATTTCTTTCGAGATGTAAGTAGCCTTAGTCAGCCATTTTTTGCGTTCAGCGAACAGAAGGTAGGAAACATCTTGACACTTGCTTGCTTGGAAGCATGAAAGACTTGTAGCCGCCTTACAAAGTCTTCCAAAACATATCAAGCAATGTCCCTGAAGAAATGAGAAGAAGGCGGAAATGTTTTAAAACCGAGAATGTCCACCTCTAGATTGATCGATCTCTGTGGTCAACAGCGTATAGTTCAAGATAGAAAAAGACATATCAAGAATGAAATTGTGGCATCAAGCACATCTTAAATGTACCCATTTTTAAGTCTTGCCGGTTTGCAAGACATTACTGTGAAATGCTCATTGAAGGGATAGGAGGAAATCAAGCACACAATAATGTATCTTTTACTGACTTATTTTATGGGAGTACCATATTGATAACTAGTCATAAAGGTAAAAATTGTCCGCAGGGGTAGCATTTGTAGACGTTGATTACAATTCCACCATTTTTATGTTTGAGCTACGCATGCGCGTTTTGTTTTAAATTAATCAACAATGCCATAAGTTAAAGGAGTGCGAATGTTCATCGCATATATGAATAGCTCATTCCCATCTTCCTATCGAGGTCCGGATGGGGAGGGTTACCTCGTAAATTCACAGAAATGCAGGCAACTGGATTTCAATGATGTATATCCCTCCTCGCTTACTTGACCTCATCTTTTCGCGCTCTAATCATTTCTTTCGAGATGTAAGTAGTCTTAGTTAGCCATTTTTTCAGTTCAGCCAACAGGAGATAGCAAACATCTTGACACTTGCTTGCTTAGATGCATGAAGGACTTGTAGCCGCTTTACAAAGTCTTCCAAAACATGTCAAGGAATGTCTAGAAATGACAAGAAGGCGGAAATCAATTAAAACTTAAAATGTCCAGCTCTAGATTAATTGATCTCTGTGGTCAACAGTATATAGTATGAGATGCAAAAAGTAATGTCAGAAAAAAATGTGGCTTTAAACACATCTTAAATGTACCCATTTCTCAGCCTACCCTGTCCGCAAGAAATTTGTTCTAAATACTCACTGAAATCATACTAGCAAATCAAGAACACAATAATATATCTTTTACTGAGTTATTATACTTTAGTACCGTATTTACAATTAGTTATAAAGGTAAAATTGACTGTAGGGAGAGAATCCGAAGAAGTCGTTCACAAGTCCACCATTTATATATTTTAGCTACGCATGCGCGTTTTCTTTAAAATAATCAGCAATGCCATAAGTTAAAGGAGTGCAAATGTTGATCACATATATAAGTAGCTCATTCAAAATCTTCCTATCGAGGTCCGGATGGGGAGGGTTACCTCGTAAATTCACAGAAATGCAGGCAACTGGATTTCAATGATGTATATCCCTCCTCGCTTACTTGACCTCATCTTTTCGCGCTCTAATCATTTCTTTCGAGATGTAAGTAGCCTTAGTCAGCCATTTTTGCGTTCAGCCAACAGAAGGTAGGAAACATCTTGACACTTGCTTGCTTGGAAGCATGAAAGACTTGTAGCCGCCTTACAAAGTCTTCCAAAACATATCAAGCAATGTCCCCGAAAAAATGAGAAGAAGGCGGAAATATTTTAAAACTCAGAATGTCCTCCTCTAGATTGATCGATCTCTGTGGTCAACAGCGTATAGTTCAAGATGCAAAAAGACATATCAAGAAAGAAATTGTGGCATCAAGCACATCTTAAATGTACCCATTTCTAAGTCTGGCCGGTTTGCAAGACATTACTGTGAAATGCTCATTGAAGGGATAGGAGGAAATCAAGCACACAATAATGTATCTTTTACTGACTTATTTTATGGGAGTACCATATTGATAACTAGTCATAAAGGTAAAAATTGTCCGCAGGGGTAGCATTTGTACAAGTTGATTACAATTCCACCATTTTTATGTTTGAGCTACGCATGCGCGTTTTGTTTTAAAATAATCAACAATGCCATAAAGTAAAGGAGTGCGAATGTTCATCACATATATGAATAGCTTATTCCCATCTTCTTATCGAGGTCCGGATGGGGAGGGTTACCTCGTAAATTCACAGAAATGCAGGCAACTGGATTTCAATGATGTATATCCCTCCTCGCTTACTTGACCTCATCTTTTCGCGCTCTAATCATTTCTTTCCAGATGTAAGTAGTCTTAGTCAGCCATTTTTTTAGTTCAGCCAACAGGAGATAGGAAACATCTTGACAGTTGCTTGCTTAGATGCATGAAGGACTTGTAGCCGCTTTACAAAGTCTTCCAAAACGTGTCAAGGAATGTCTACAAATGACAAGAAGGCGGAAATCAATTAAAACTCAAAATGTCTAGCTCAAGATTGATTGATCTCTGTGGTCAACAGTATATAGTATGAGATGCAAAAAGTAATGTCAGAAAAAAATTGTGGCTTTAAACACATCTTAAATGTACCCATTTCTCGGCCTACCCTGTCCGCAAGAAA
This sequence comes from Montipora foliosa, assembly GCF_036669935.1. Lineage (NCBI taxonomy): Eukaryota > Metazoa > Cnidaria > Anthozoa > Scleractinia > Acroporidae > Montipora > Montipora foliosa. Next base: position 57,432,703 of record NC_090869.1, on the reverse strand, counting down.
TTTGTTTGAAATACTCACTGAAATCATACTAGCAAATCAAGAACACAATGAAATATCTTTTACTGAGTTATTATACTTTAGTACCATATTTACAATTAGTTATAAAGGTAAAATTGACTGTAGGGAGAGATTCCGAAGAAGTCGTTTACAAGTCCACTATTGATATATTTTAGCTACGCATGCGCGTTTCCTTTTAAGATAATCAGCAATGCCATAAGTTAAAGGAGTGCAAATGTTGATCACATATATAAGTATCGCATTCCTATATTCCTATCGAGGTCCGGATGGGGAGGGTTACCTCGTAAATTCACAGAAATGCAGGCAACTGGATTTCAATGATGTATATCCCTCCTCGATTACTTGACCTCATCTTTTCGCGCTCTAATCATTTCTTTCGAGATGTAAGTAGTCTTAGTCAGCCATTTTTTCAGTTCAGCCAACAGGAGATAGCAAACATCTTGACACTTGCTTGCTTAGATGCATGAAGGACTTGTAGCCGCTTTACAAAGTCTTCCAAAACATGTCAAGGAATGTCTAGAAATGACAAGAAGGCGGAAATCAATTAAAACTTAAAATGTCCAGCTCTAGATTAATTGATCTCTGTGGTCAACAGTATATAGTATGAGATGCAAAAAGTAATGTCAGAAAAAAATGTGGCTTTAAACACATCTTAAATGTACCCATTTCTCAGCCTACCCTGTCCGCAAGAAATTTGTTTGAAATACTCACTGAAATCATACTAGCAAATCAAGAACACAATAATATATCTTTTACTGAGTTATTATACTTTAGTACCGTATTTACAATTAGTTATAAAGGTAAAATTGACTGTAGGGAGAGAATCCGAAGAAGTCGTTCACAAGTCCACCATTTATATATTTTAGCTACGCATGCGCGTTTGCTTTAAAATAATCAGCAATGCCATAAGTTAAAGGAGTGCAAATGTTGATCACATATATAAGTAGCTCATTCAAAATCTTCCTATCGAGGTCCGGATGGGGAGGGTTACCTCGTAAATTCACAGAAATGCAGGCAACTGGATTTCAATGATGTATATCCCTCCTCGCTTACTTGACCTCATCTTTTCGCGCTCTAATCATTTCTTTCGAGATGTAAGTAGCCTTAGTCAGCCATTTTTGCTTTCAGCCAACAGAAGGTAGGAAACATCTTGACACTTGCTTGCTTGGAAGCATGAAAGACTTGTAGCCGCCTTACAAAGTCTTTCAAAACATATCAAGCAATGTCCCCGAAAAAATGAGAAGAAGGCGGAAATATTTTAAAACTTAGAATGTCCACCTCTAGATTGATCGATCTCTGTGGTCAACAGCGTATAGTTCAAGATGCAAAAAGACATATCAAGAAAGAAATTGTGGCATCAAGCACATTTTAAATGTACCCATTTCTAAGTCTGGCCGGTTTGCAAGACATTACTGTGAAATGCTCATTGAAGGGATAGGAGGAAATCAAGCACACAATAATGTATCTTTTACTGACTTATTTTATGGGAGTACCATATTGATAACTAGTCATAAAGGTAAAAATTGTCCGCAGGGGTAGCATTTGTAGAAGTTGATTACAATTCCACCATTTTTATGTTTGAGCTACGCATGCGCGTTTTGTTTTAAAATAATCAACAATGCCATAAGTTAAAGGAGTGCGAATGTTCATCACATATATGAATAGCTTATTCCCATCTTCCTATCGAGGTCCGGATGGGGAGGGTTACCTCGTAAATTCACAGAAATGCAGGCAACTGGATTTCAATGATGTATATCCCTCCTCGCTTACTTGACCTCATCTTTTCGCGCTCTAATCATTTCTTTCCAGATGTAAGTAGTCTTAGTCAGCCATTTTTTTAGTTCAGCCAACAGGAGATAGGAAACATCTTGACAGTTGCTTGCTTAGATGCATGAAGGACTTGTAGCCGCTTTACAAAGTCTTCCAAAACGTGTCAAGGAATGTCTACAAATGACAAGAAGGCGGAAATCAATTAAAACTCAAAATGTCTAGCTCTAGATTGATTGATCTCTGTGGTCAACAGTATATAGTATGAGATGCAAAAAGTAATGTCAGAAAAAAATTGTGGCTTTAAACACATCTTAAATGTACCCATTTCTCAGCCTACCCTGTCCGCAAGAAATTTGTTTGAAATACTCACTGAAATCATACTAGCAAATCAAGAACACAATAAAATATCTTTTACTGAGTTATTATACTTTAGTACCATATTTACAATTAGTTATAAAGGTAAAATTGACTGTAGGGAGAGATTCCGAAGAAGTCGTTTACAAGTCCACTATTGATATATTTTAGCTACGCATGCGCGTTTCCTTTTAAGATAATCAGCAATGCCATAAGTTAAAGGAGTGCAAATGTTGATCACATATATAAGTATCGCATTCCTATATTCCTATCCAGGTCCGGATGGGGAGGGTTACCTCGTAAATTCACAGAAATGCAGGCAACTGGATTTCAATGATGTATATCCCTCCTCGCTTACTTGACCTCATCTTTTCGCGCTCTAATCATTTCTTTCGAGATGTAAGTAGCCTTAGTCAGCCAGTTTTTGCGTTCAGCCAACAGAAGTTAGGAAACATCTTGACACTTGCATGATTGGAAGCATGAAAGACTTGTAGCCGCTTTACAAAGTCTTCCCAAACATATCAATCAATGTCGAGAAACGAATAGAAGGCGGAAATCAATTAAAACTCAATATCTCTATCTCTAGATTGATAGATCTCTTTTGTGAACAGCGTATAGTTAAACATGCGAAAAGAAATATTAGGAAAGAAAATGTAGCATCAAGCACATGGTAAATTTTGCCCTATTTGTAAGATAAAACCGTGAAATGCTTTTTGAAGTCATAGTATCAAATCAAGCATAATATATCTTTTACTGAATTATTTTACGGGAGTACCGTAACTATAATTAGTTATAAAGGTATAATTGACTTTAGGGATAGTATTTGTAGAAGTCGTTTACAAGTTCACCATTTTTATGTTTGAGCTACGTATGCGAGTTTTGTTTTAATATGATGCCCATTGCCATATTTTAAGGGAATGCGATTGTTCTTCGCATATATAATTAGCTCATTCCGATCTTCTTTAAAGTGAGGCTTTCTTTGGTTGTAATCATGATCATTGCTAGTTCTACTTGTGCCTTTAAGGTGAAAGAAAAATGATCTCAAGTTAGAGAGTCTTGAAAAATAAGATACCTTTAAACGCTACACTTTTCTTTTAGTGGGTTTGTTTGTCTATCTTTTATTTGAGGATTTATTAGCCTTTTAAAATTTTACATGTCATCACTTTTATTTTGCTTATCTAGGTGCCTTAGCGGATCTGTGTCAGCTTGAGAATGGTGACTGCGAACAGGTTTGTTACAACCTGTGTAACTTAAAAGTGAAGTGCGGGTGCTGGTCAGGCTACACTCTGACTTACGATGGGAAAACATGTCTTGGTAAGTTGACGCTTGGGAAAGCTATTTAGTTTCAATTTCAACAAATATTTGCATCTTCGTACGATACCAACGAACTTTAATATCTTAAAATTGAATACTTACCTCGCACATGTCAGGAATTGGCTCATAGAAAACAAACTCCTAATGCACCCAGCTAAGTCTAAATTTATACTTTTTGGGTCTTCATATAATATTAGTAATAAGAATTTCGAACATCCCGTTGGGGTAAACAACACACCTGTTTCTCAAATTGACACACATACATGTCTAGGGGTTCAGATTGATGAAAAACGTACTTGGGACAGCCATATTGACATGATCTGTAAGAAGGATAGTCCGGGCAGTGGAGCGTTGGGACGTATTAGGCCATCTCTTCCTTTGAATTCACTCGGGAATGTATATAAGAGCCTAATACAAACATATGTTGATTTTGATTATTGTTCCCTTTTATGGGACAACTGCAGGAAGTTATCAAAGGATAAGCTTCGGGCAGAAATTTCAATCTCGTGCTGCTAGAGTTCTTACAAGTGCCAGTTATGATATTCGTCGTGCCGACTTGATTAAGGACTTATCCTGGGATATCCTGGATAAGAGACGGCTCCGTGCTAAATCAATTTTGACGTACAAAAATGAGAATCCGTACTATTGGCTTTTAAATTACTCTTGCATGTAAATAAAGTAGCATTGTTCGTCTTAGCTTCTTAAGCAGATTCAAGTAGTTTCATCCATATGTGTTGTCCTGTAGTTGCGTTTTTAATATACGCATATTTACATGTATATACTTATATTTTTATATAATATATTTGTAAAGACACGTCCTGGATGGAAACCAGCGTAATGTTGCTGAGGCTAGCGTGTCTTCTGGATTTATATAAAGTATGCTATACCATACCATACCACCAACCGACTAAAACAATCAAACAACCAAAAAGACATACCAATGGAACGATTGATCAACCAGATCAACCATGCAATCAACCAATCAATCAATCAATCAATCAATCAATCAATCAATCAATCAGTCAGTCAGTCAGTCAGCCAGTGAATCAATTAATCAATCAATACCGAGATAATAACAGCGAGTGCAAGAACCACTCACATAAAGGGGATAATAAAAAGGGTGGAAATGATCTTATTCCGTTTTGCCCTAATTGAGAAAAATGTGGCAAAATCAGACAAGTATTCTTTGATTTTGGCAAGACGAAATTTCAGCCTAAGTAAACGGTGGTGAGTTAATTTGCCTTAAACGCGATGCCAAGTCATGATCAACAAAATTAGAACAGTTTTTCGCGGGAAATGTACTGCTATTGTTTTTTTATTGATTCCTGAGGTGAGCCGTCCATACAAAGTACGAGTAAACCATAATTTTGTTAAGAGTAATGACCGAAACACGAAAAATAAGTACAAGGATGGTTTTGAACGGAGCTAAAAACTCCTTCACCACTTTACGTCTTTTTGCGAGGGTAGTTTTTGCACGTGACTCGCTTGTTTTCAATTGCTCTGGTCTGCTCACAGAATCAGTGTCAATCGGCACACTTTTTTTTACCAAGCTATTTCTTTCATTGTTATTGTTCTTAGACAAGGATGAATGCCAGTCCAACAATGGAGGCTGTGATATTGCAAAAGGAATCTGCATCAATACACCTGGTAGCTACCATTGTGCATGCAAAAGAGGGTACGAGCTAAAGGAGAACAATGAATTCATCTGTGAAGGTACGTTGTTTGTGTTTCAAATCTTTATTGCGCTTCGAATAATAAGGAGGGCGTAAAAGTGCCATTCTCGACTTCTATTATTGTAGATGCATACTTTCGCTTCTTTTCGTCTTCGTGCATGCAATTTATATATCTGTTTGGGGCTAAGCTCTTTGTACGAGTCCGCATTAGGGTGACATACCCGTATATCAAACAAGGCACCCCGTTGTCTCTCCCAGAATCCACGGCAGTGCACATCGAGACGAGCATCTGGTGCTTTATTTTCTTCCCTGTTGAGACCCTCCCCGGCAAGGGGTTGTAAGGTGGGCTCAATTGCTACGTCATAGCAAACCATATCTAGTAGCTCTGCCTCCAGGTCACGTATCTCGTTGTGACACTGTGACGCTAATAATAATCATAATCATAATCATAATCATAATAACCACCGAATCAGCTAAAGTGCTTTGAAGACAGAGGAATTGGAGTGTACCAGGGCCAGATCGCGATCGGATAGTGAATTACTGGTGGAAGCGCGCGTATGTGCTGCATGAGGGAGTGACAGTTTCGTTTCAGGCGATTTTAAGCATTGATGAGGGGTACCCCGCCTGGTTTTTTGAAAAAAAAAACATCTCTGATACCAAAACCTGGCGAATTCACAAGTGATAATCAGCAACCTATAACTTGTCTAAACACGATGTATAAGTGGTACACCTCCTGCTTATTAGTGCCTTCTGATCAACATCTACTGGAGTTTGGCTTGACGGAAGGAGCACAAAGGGGAGGGCGCGCAGGGTGTAGCGGTACCATCGACAATTTGCTAATTGATGGGACTGTAACCGCGGACTGCTACCGGGAGAAACGTGATTTTAGCATGGCGTGGGTTGATGTAAAGAAAGCGTATGACTCTGTGGACCACGGCTGGCTGAAAGAGATGATGGTCCTCCATAGGTTTTCCAACTGGTTGCGTGAGGCCGACGGCAAGTTATGTGGAGATCTCTGAGCCAATCAAGATTCAACAAGGGTTTACCACAAGGGGACGCGTCATGTCCCAGGTTGTTCACGGTCTGTGACGGTCTTGGAAGATTCTGCTCTAACCGTGTTAGGGTATTTGATGTGGACTCAACACTGGTCATTGACGGAACTAAGAAAAGTGGATAGGGAAGCGAGATTGTGGTCGAGAATGTTGGGAGACACCCGTGTGGTTCAACAGCTCTGCTGTACTTACCGCAATGCAAAGGAAGAAGAGGACTAAGGTTTGGTTGAAATGGAATACCAGGCGACGAAAGTGAAGGCAGCTGTAAAACTTTACGAGAACAAAGACCCAGTGTTGGAGGTGGTGCGAGAGTTTGAGGAGAGAGCTATGGATCTGGGACACAGCTCACTCATTAAAGAAGCAGCGACGAAGAGTGAAGAGGTCGGATTGCAATTGCAGCTAAAACACTCTAACCCGTCTTGCAGGACCAACATCGGAACCATCGTAGAAGAAAAGAAGATCAAGACAGAGTTAAGGTTACATTTGGAGGATAGACTCGGGAGTGAAGTTTAAAATCAGCGATTGCAGGGAAAGTTTACCAGTTTGAGGTGGACGGATGAGACACTGAGAAAGGAGGAATGTTTCTGGTTGCTTAGTGGATGGAGATCTCGTCCAAGGTATACTATTTATAGCTGGTATGTTTGAGCTGTATGAGCAACTGTTACCGTAACGGCTCTATACAGCCCAGAAGACGGAAACAACTTCTTCCAGTGATGTCATGTGTAGATTATGCGCCAAAGAACCAGAAAGCGCTCCTCATAGTTTATCCGGGTGCTCAGCATTAACGCAGAATCAGTACCTATCCCGCCATAATTGGGCTCTGAAGATTCTAGTTTTTGAGATAATCCATAGGCTAGATTTTATAGACGGAGTACCACAGTGGTATCCCCGATCCAGCCCAAGCCCGTTTACGATTCGGACGATGCAAATACCAGTGTTTTGCTGAGCACCTAGAGTTGAGGGCGAATAGCATATACGCAAGGAACATCGATCGGAAGAAACAGCAAGTCATTGCGCTCGAGATGAGCTGTCCTTGGATTGAAAGCAGGTCTAAGAAGGAGGAGGAGGAGGAGGATGAGGAGAAGACACTGCCATCCTTGAACATCCGTACAATATTCAGTGCGCTTGACAACACTGAGTTTTGCATGTTCCTCAGCACATCTTTGCTTCTACTTCCTAGCAATTCCTTAAGACTAGTGTCCAATTTGCTTGACCAGCCTCCCAAAACATCTATAATGACGTTAAAGGGAACCTCCACTAAAACAAGAAAATAACTTTAAACCACAGAACATAATGTTTACAATGAAAAGTGTTCAAATTTTCTCCAAAGAAAGCGTTAGTATCCGAAAAAATGAATTTCAAAAACCCTTGTTTGGCTTTCAAGTTTCCCAGGCACCGCCATCTTGAATAACTGTGACGTGTCGTGGTTGCCCTGTTGTTCTGACACAAAGAGCGATTGTTCTGGAAGAATAGGGCAACCACGACACGTCACAATTATTCAAGATGGCGGCGCCCGGGAAATCTGAAAGCCAATACAAGCGTTTTTGAAATTCATTTTTTTTTTGGATACAAACGCTTTCATTGGAAAACGTTTGAACACTTGATTGTTAACACTATGTTCTGTGGTCTACAGTTATTTTCTTGTTTTAGTGGAGGTTTCCTTTAACTTGACGAATTTTATATCTGGTGTCACAGCGGATTTGGACCCCCCGGTTCATATCCGCTAGCGGATTTCGACCACTTTGTCCAAATCCGCAAGTAGATATGGACCCCCTTTCGCGAATTTGGGATCCCCCTGAAAATAAGCGTTTTTTGATTAAGATAACAAAATCCTCTGCAAATTGTTTTTGGTTGTAAAAAACTTTTACGGAAACTCAAGTCTTTTTCTCCTTATTGAAAATTAATACGAGAATTCATGACTGAAAACGTTTGGTCATAAAAAAGGGTTCAAACGTGATGCCGCAGCGGAAGAGTAAATGAACTGTACGCTAGGACATGCACAAGGCATACTTTGGGATGTAAATAGGTTTCATCTTTTTTATACCTTTGCTGCGTTCTAACCCCCCCGGGGGCTAGAACGCAGCCGGTCGGGAGGCCTTTTTCCTTACGGAGATTAAATTACTAATATTCACGGCTTAAAAGCGATTAAAGTGTTGTAAAGAAAATACGGAACCGCACTATAAAAGCGCAATAAAGCTCTGTAACCGATTTTGCCGAAATCTGGTTGAAAAAACGCTCACATTGTTTATTTGCATGGTTCCTCGGCTCTTCGCGCCAAAACCTGGGCATTCAATGAACAAGTGACTGTGTTGCGTTACATGCCTTGCCACCCAAACTGACCAGTTATCACTGCATCTT
>NC_090869.1:57409164-57419164 GCF_036669935.1 Montipora foliosa | reverse complement strand
AAAAACGCTCGTGCAGAGCGTGCAAAGCTATTGTTTTTGCCCACTAAATATGCAAATTTATGACGTTCTCGTTGCCGTCGCCGTTGTCGTTGCTTAAGCTCCCTTATGTAATTGGTTAAAATAAGAAAAATAAACGTGTTGCACGTGCAGCACGCATTTTAGGAAGTATTTCTGCCGTACTCTGCTTGACCACAGACGTGAAATCACCAAATTTGAGGTTTTGATGACAACGTGAGCATACAAATGTGAACCCGGCTTTCATTCCGCTCTATTTTTACCCGGAAACCTCTGGTACCAATTTATTTTTGGGATACGTCGCGACGTGAACAAGGCGGAATAATGGTGACGGACTTGCGATAGAGCAAAGTTCTATTTTAAGGTGAGGTTTTCGTCGATGCAGATCTTAAAGTGCTTATCGTTGCTTAAACTCCCTGCTGCAAAACGTACTACTTCTCATCCAAACACGGCTCCATAAGTAATGTATAAAATATTTTTATCTTTAGAGATATATTGCCCCGCTTTGGAAGCCCCATTCCGAGGTCGCATCGCGCCCACGATCTGTACTGACGATCGCTCCAACATTCGACGCAGCACTGTATGTACATATGACTGTGTTGTGGGTCACAACCTCGCCGGTGGAGACTTGTCTGTGATTTGTCAGATTAACGGATTTTGGCAAGGGAAGGTTCCATACTGTAAACGTAAGTACTTTTAAATAAATAAGAAAGTGGCTGAGGTCGATCGGAAAGGGAGCAAATTGCTAAAGAAATCTTGCTCTTGTTACTGGTATAAATTTAACAATTTAGGTGATTCCCTAGAAATTCCTCAGAATTTTCAATAAAATGTCTACTTTGCTGTAATAAGTCAAACAATTAAGGGAGCGTTATCATGCTTGCCGCTTTGCGTGGTACCATTGCGTGGATCCCTTTGTTTTATAGGCTGCTATCAAAAAAGCAAGCACACTCAACACTGGAAAGTAATGGGCCATTTCCGAGTTGCTGTTTGTCTCGGTTTCGAAGTGAGTCTTGGTGCTCAACTATTTGAATGGTTGTGCACCAGGACTCGCTTTGAAACTGAGGCATGCAGCAACTCGGAAATGGGCTATTAAGCTCGCTTTTTCTGAATAACGGCTGGATATTGCATAGTCATGTTTAGTTTGAGTGGATTTTTTTAGTACACATATACGACAAGGAAAAACTGTAAATGAATGCTTGCGTAACAACTTCACTTTTAATTTTGAAGGATATTTATTTTGGATTAGTGCTGTCAAACCCGGTTGTGTCCCTTCGGTTCAGACAATGGCTACAGCAACTGGAACTCCACAAGACAATAATATCATCGGTTTAGGGCTGGGTCGCATTACGTAGGTTCCAAAAAAATTGTCAAGAACTTCCAATTTCCAATTTTTTGTGCGGTATGCACTTCTGAAGTTTGGTAGACTTTGACAAAAAATTGTAAGGTTTTCGCGCGTTTGCACTCGTTCAAGCTTTGCCTTGACCATTTTTTTGCAAAGCAAATAAAAAGTCCGCTAGTGCGACCGGGCCCATAGTCCAAATCGTGTTGCACGTGGGGCACGCATCTCAGTACATTTCTTTGCCTTACTCACCAAAAGTGACAATAGTTGTGGTTATGCACACCTTGGGTTTGGGACCTTCCGGAGGGCAAATGGCTCGGGTTTGGCTCAGGTCAGGTTTCAAGTTACCCTTGGGGATGCAGTTACACGGTAAAAGAATCCCCTCAGCGTAAAATAATAGGGTATAATTAATAATAATAAGGGATCTTCGTGTATTAGCTACGTTCTGCTTTATGATTGGCCAAGCCACCTCAGGGAGCAGATAAACCGTACTTTTCAGTTCAGGAATTGTCATGGGAAGTTCTGTTGTTCTTTTTGATGTATCGCGGCCTTGGTGCAAGAGGTCCTGAGTTCGATTCCCGGATCTTGCATCCTTGTTTCGACTTCTTTCCTTTCCATGTAGCTGAGTAGCTTTAAATACCCGTAAAACGGAGCACTGATGGAGAGGGGGGAGTAAAATGAGCGCACCGTCGCCCTCAGGTTTGTCAGTTGAATTACTGTTACGAGTTATCGACGTTAAATATGGTTACTTTACTTTACTTTACTTTTTATCCATGGGAATAACGCTAGGGCAGTTTCGGTCCAGGGAAAGCGGTTACAGACAAAAACGTCCTTGCCCGTGGGCAAACGCTATTTACCCATGGGTAAAAGAGCTAGTGTAACCACAGGTGATAAACATGAGATAACCATACGAAAGTTTTTGACGAAAACTTGTGCATGTGACAGTGGATCGTTTATTCGTTATAATAACTTTAGAAATTTCCCTACTGATCCACCTGACGAGATAATTTACGTATACTGTATGACGTGAACAGGATGGAACGATCGCGAAACACCGAAGGCGGTGGCGCAATCATGTTTCAAAGTGACGTCACCAACGTAAAGTGACGTTGACGCTGCCGTTGTCCTTTTCATGCTTTTATCAAAATCAGAATAATGCGGTTTTTCGTTTTCCGTTTCACGTAAATGCGATATTAAATCTCTCAAATTCTCTACTTTCGCATTCCACATAATACACTTTGTTTGCCCCTCAAATTTTGCATAAACCATTGTTTTTGAATGCTCTTGGGGACACTGCATATTCCCAAGAGCATTTTAAAACAATAGTTTATACAAAACATGGTGGGTAAGCAAAGTGTGTTATGGGGAATGCGACAACAGAGAATAACGTATTTATAGTTTTATTTTGATTTTCTATTTCAGCGGTTGTTTGTCCAAAGTTGTCGGCACTTGACAAAGGCGGCGTGGTCCCAGCGTCATGTTCAAAATCGGACGTCGAGTATGGCGTACGATGTGTCTTTTACTGCGATGATGGATATGAACTGAGTGGACCGAGGTATACCACGTGCCAGAGCGATTCAAGCTGGAGTGACATAGCACCCTTGTCATGCGTCAAAGGTATGTCAAAATTCAACCGTCGTCAAACCTCTGAGCCCGCAAGGTTTCTCCACTGAACAGAGTGGGTGCTTTCATTAGCGTGAGGAACATAAGAATAGACCATATTCGTATTCTCAGTATTGGACTGGAACTAGCTTGCAATGGAGGCTAATGCGGGGGAATCTTTTCAAATGCAAATACTTTTCAACATACCCCCCCTCCCATTAGCCTCCATTGCTGTTACGTAATAAAGTGTTTTATTGTCAATCCTTCTAATAACAAGGTCTTTGAAAAAGTGTTGAAACTGGTTTGAGCCACCTTAAACTGAATCTAAACTCGAATATTTTTCGTTGATAAAATTAATATTTCCAGCGAAAGGTGAATCCGCTCCACATAATTTTTTTTAACTTTGCAGAAAGTTTCATCCTGGCATGCTGATTACGTTTCAGCCAAAAGAATGGGGGTCACCGAGTTCGTTTTTGAGATATGAGCAAGTAAAGCCAAAATATAGGGTGTCTTTGCAGGGCTTTCCTGTTGCCACGGAAATTTTTTACGTCGCAAAAATGACCGAATCTTTGATATGGTACCATAACATTGTTGTCAAGTGATAAAGTGTTGTAGTGTCAATCCTTCTAATAAGAACGTTTCTTTCAAGTGTTAAAACTAGTTTGAACCACCTTAATTTCGAATTCGTTGCGCAAAACCAACTGAGAGCATTGCGTCTAAGACACAAGACTGACGATTCAAACCGCCCAATCGCAACTTGTCTGTCACATTGCCACCGCTGCTTAAAACAAACGTTTACCAATTTCACAGTTAACAAAGATCCTTGGATCGCGTGTCCAATTGACAGAGTGGAAGAGTTGGATTCAGACAAATCAACAGTGGTGCTTGGATACAAATGGCAACTTCCACGGACTAACATGAAGAACGTCACGGTGTCGCCTAGCAACTACGATGAGAATTATCCGTTCCCTGCTGGCAAGCATCGTGTCATGTGGACAGGAATCAGTGATAGCGGGTCGCTGAAGAGTTGTAGTTTTCATATTACTGTAAACGGTAAGTGTCTAGCTCCAACTCGGTGTTCCGAAAAGAGAAATAGCGATGCAATAGTTTCCTTTCTTGAAGTCTCCAACTTATGGAGCAAAGAACAAGTCCTTATATAAAACAAATACCGGTAGATTCCATGTTGCCGTGCGTGTGTTCATTAACAGATCACAGAAGATGTCGAAATGTGGTAAGAACATCAGTGACACACTCGGCTATCGCTTCTTATGCCACTGTTTTGTTATTCCGTTTTCAAGTCAGCGTTGATCTGTTAGTGAAGAGGCGCACGACAACATAGGATCACCATAACCTTTCATAGATCTTGGACAGATTTAAAATCGCGTTTTGGGAACGCGGACAAGTTCAGGCTTTGGGTCATTTCTTGCCTGTAATGTGCAGACATCAAATAATTTCTCAAAAGATAGAGACAATTTAGAAGAAGGGATTTTCCATGGTTTTATGTCAAGCAGCATCCTTCCGGTTGCTGGTTTACGCAAATGCAATGATGCTAAGTCTGCTTTGATCAACGTTTCCTTCTTCCCTCTCTCTCGTTATTTCAGATGTCACTCCGCCGTCAACCCAAAACTGTCCCACTTCATTCTCGGATAAAGCAAACAACTTGCAATTGCAAAAAGCGGTCACATGGTCGCCACCGAAATTTACCGACAATGTGATCGTTACAAGCGTCATATCCAACCGTCAACCAGGATTTATCATGAATACGTACACATCAATTACAATACGATATACTGCTGTTGATGCGGCTGGAAATGTTGGGTATTGCATGTTTAACATCACTCTTGAAGGTGAGTGGCTTCGTTCCTTTTTTTTTTTTTTTTTTAAATATAATTTTGGGTAAAGTGTGTGGCACAACCACCATTGCAATCTACCCATGAAAATGTTCCTTGGCACCATTTGATCATCGAGAGCGAGAAAATCGCAAGAAAAGTCACCAAGTGTAACATCTGTTGAGCAACTAGACTCTCAACTTGAAATGGGCCCGAATTACTGAGTGACTGTTCCGCCCACTTCAATTAAAGGGAACCTCCACTGTTTTAACAAATGTCCCCTAAAATGTTCCATGTGTACTTATTAGAAGATCTGTTACAAAAAAACAATTCAATACCTACTGACAACGCTTCCCGGTGCCGCCATCTTGAATGTCGCGCAATGCAAGTTGAGTTTCGTGGTTGCTTTGCTGTCCGGTTCGCAGGAACTTTCAGTCAAAATCTGTTTCGTCGTAGAAAGCAAGCGAAAACCAGAACATCTTGATAACTTTCCTTTCCCACTGTTTGAGCAGTAGCCAGCTTTCGCTTTCAAGGTGTAACCACAACAATGGAAAGATACGTTTTCAAAATCATGAACCCTGGTGAGAAATGGACAAAATTGTTCTTGTCCAGCGAAGAGGTTTCAAGTGCAACCATGCACTCGCTGTAACGTCGATTGCAAGAAAGGTTCCCTGGCCTGAAAGGTAGCGTCGAACACAACACCTGTCAAGAATTTTAAGCCATTCCACGGAGCAATTCCACAGATCGGTGGTTTTCGTAGTACGTTTTAAAACAAATTGTCTCGTGTAACAGCGCCTTCGTGGTTTTTGACCTGTGCCATGAGAAATTCGGTAAGAAATGAACGAGTAGCGATTGCAACAACAAAAACAACTTTGATTTGCTTTTCTTAAAAATGTAATTATTCACGTATTGCGAAGGTGGTTTAAAGTTATACGGTGATGGTTTTTTGGTCATGATCGCCTGTTTAAACTACTTTGCCGGTTATTCAACGATTGATGCTCTTGCGCAACTCCACCAAGTAGTCGACGAGGCAGTAGGTACATGGATTTAGATTAGAATAGAGTGTAATTAAACCCTATCAAATGCAAGAAAATCATAGTAAATTTTATACATAGACAATCTTACATTCCATTTTATAACTTTATTTAGGTCGTCACTAGGTATTCAACAATTATTCCACGAGCACTCGTTGGATATGAGAGGATAGATAACCAACGAGGCGCGTAGCGCCGAGTTTGCTTTATACATTTATAATCATCTCATGTCCAACAAGCACGAGTGGAATAATTTTTTTATTAAAAAGGCCCCCAAGATAGACAAATCTTCCTGACTTTGTTTAATTAACTTAATTAATTTGTAAATTGTCCCAACTTGCCGTATTTTGCTTCGCGTTATTAAACTAACACGGATTCTTAAATTGTGAAAATACAGTTTTCAAGTTGCTACCTTGAAATATTTTCATAACCATACTTTGTGGCTTTCTTTGTGCTCCCTGGTGGCCGCCATTGTTTCCTTAGCGAAAATTTTAATTTTAAGCTAACGCTTACGCTTATCATATTTGTAAATTATGGTATATTAGCTCATATACCAGGATGGCTAAGCCAATGAAAAGTCTTGAATTGCATTGTCCAATGATCCAGTTTTTAATAAAATCTAGTTTAGCCCAAAGCCGGATATGGAATTGTTGGGGATATTGTTGTTTAATGATGTACAAATCTACAATCTTCAAGTCGTCGTTCTGAGAACGAAGAGTATAAGATTGCCACGTAAAAATAAAGCTATTTATAGCGAAGGGTGGTTTATTTGCTTGCTAGTTGCGTTTTAGATATCTTCTGTTTGCCTGCCCAAAAGACCAACTGAAACCAAAAGACCAGCTTTGGAATCGATCATTAACAAAGTTGCGTTCTGTGTAACCGTGGGAACTGTGTTTTCAAGGCAGTTAAAATATTTTTGACAAAACTGTTAGTTCGGTAAGAGACGACAATTGATGGTCCTTGTATTTCAGTTTTGACTCCCGCTCAAAGCGAGGCTTCTCCCCAGCGAGCGATGCATTCTGTTGGGTGAGCCGTGCACTCTATACGAAATTCTGTATGCGTTAGGTTACGGTAAAAAGCAGCAAAGGTCGTCTAAGTCTAGATTTGGCATAGATGCTTTTTTAAAATACTGATTATGTTGCTGCTCGCTCGTTTCGCTCAACGCACGACTGTTTATAAACGAAGTACACAATATATTTTAAACGATGTTACATTTAAAGTCTCGTGTGGTATTTGTTTCAGAAATGGCATCTTAATAATTTTCAATTATTGCGGCGAAAATGCCTTTTACCTTAAGGGTGGCCTTCACTCAATTTGAAAGACATGCATAGGAATAAGCAACGTGCGCAAACTCCGACAGTGGTCTCTAGATCCATTAGTAGCCTTTGTGAGGACAAGAGACACTAAAACACAAAAAGAAAATGCGCTTGCGCTTGTCTCTTGTTGTTATGCATGCTTCGTCAGTGAAACATGGCTCCCAACTGTGTCAGTTGGTAGAACATTGCACCGGCATTGGTGAGGTTATTCACTCATGGGTCGAATCCCTTTTGAAGCCACCTGAATTTTTCAGGTGTGTATCAAGAGACAATTGCTGAAATTGTCTACATAAGTGCGAGGATCATTCTTTCTTACCTTAAAATCTGGTTTATCGCAGTTTCTCATAAGTAATTTTGAATGTATTCAGGAGTATTTTCCGTTTGCTTTCTTGTAGGCTAGAGAACAACGATTAACATAGCCTTCAACATAGAAGAAAATCTTCTACAATATAGTTTCATCTCGATTTTATTGCAATAGATGCAGAAACTACATATTCTTTCAGCTCGAGGGACTTCGTCGTATAACAACTACCTGTTGTCTTTTTCTCTTTGCAGGTTTAACTTGCCCGACGGTTGCACACCCAAAGAATGGCAGAACTTTAAAGTTTGGATTCTTTCTTCAACTAAGATGCAATCCCGGATTGTTCTTTAACCCCAGTCCTCCAGGATATCCTGGAGAGTTCAAAAACCCAAGCTACCTTTGTCAGAATAACAAGTGGGTTTCATTGAGTAGTCTCAAGTCTGTTATCACAAAGGCGCCGGATTGCTTTCGTAAGATATAACGTTACCGCTTACGTCTTAAATATGAATGAGTAATAACAATTATCAAAAGTAAAGCTCGTTATTTCATAAATTAACCTTCCGGATAAAAGTCGAACTACGATAAATAAACTTTTTTTTTTCTGTAAAAAGGTTAAATGATCATTCTGTTCTGAAAATGGAAACATCCTGTCTTTCAAATGGTACGAAAGCTGACTCTGTTTCTCTTTTGTAGGTTATGTAATTCGTGGTACTACACCTTGTGAAGGGGGCTCTGTTCCTTTAGTTGATAAATATTGCTGTAAGTGTTACTTGTGAAGTCTGCAGAGAGAAAGGATGGATTTGGCTTATTTAATTAGATTTGATTTCAAGTCATTCTAGCTTGATTTGACTGTTTCAGACCTTTTCCAATTAGTAGAACACTTTGTGGTAGGCTATGTGAACTTCAAACTGAGTCGTTGTTTTTTTATCAGTATCGACTGAGATATGACACTGATCAATCAATGCCATTGGAGGAGTTTTTATAAGGCCAACAATAGCGCACAGCTGTCCCCCCAGGGAGAAAAGGGGGGGGGGGGGGGCATTGTCAGGCATATGTGCTCACAGGGACCAGCAGATCGTAAATTGATTTTTAATTTTCAAAGTTAAAAGATCTGTCTTGTCTCGACTTTGCAACCAGCAGGGAAGGAACAGAATCTGAAAGGACAGTATCATTATGGCCCATGGAGCACTTGCCTAATTTTATGGTTCACTTAGCTAAAACCAACACAATTATTATCATCATTACTACAACTACTACTGCGGCTGCGGCTGCGGCTGCGGCTGCGGCTGCCACTGCCGCTGCCGCTGCCACTGCCAACACTCCTACTACTACGTATGACGACGACGACGGCTACTACGACTGCTACTGCTACTATTGTTGCCGCTGTTGCTGCCGTTGCCGCATACTAAGACTACTACTACCCATATTACTACTTGAAGTAAAAAACGTTCTCTGGTTAAAAACATAAGTTTTCGGCTATCAGTCTATAGCCTTTAACCAATGAAAAAAGTTAGCGCGCCGATGGAAATATATACGAAATGGAGTGCGAAAAAAAATTTAAAAATAAAATACAAAAAATGTGTGAAAAATGTTAAGATATGATAATGTATGCTGTACCATGCGTTGTTATTGGTTGAGTTCACATTACGTAATAAGTCGCGCCTCGTGTGTGTTAGGTTGTTCTGTTCGGTTCTAGATATGCTACGTGATAGTGTTTATTAAATTGTCCTGAAGATTATCCAGTTTGTAGTGATTTGAACAGATCCTCTTATCAGGTTATGGGCCCAGGACGTGGATTTATTATTATTTAACGCTGTTTTGCCGTGGAACATGACATCGATGTCGGAAACTATAAAGATTGAGAAGCTGAACGGGAAGAATTACAAGTCATGGAAGTACAACATAAAGCTTGTTTTAATGGCGCGTGGTCTATGGGGATTTACGCAAGAAGGTCAAGAAACTCCCCCAGCAGAAACTGCAACTACGGCTGTGAAGAATGCTTTTCGATTGCGGTCTGAAAAAGCCTATTCGCTGATTTCATTAAACGTGGAAAAAGATCTGCAAGTTCACATTTCTTCGGTGACTAACCCGCTCGAAGCATGGAAAATACTGCAGAAGCAGGTCGAGTTTGTATCAGTCACACAGATTGTCCGAATAAATCGTAAGTTTTACGCCGCTAGCATGAAAGCAGATGCAGATTTGATGCAACATTTAACCCATATGACTTCCCTCGCTGAGCAATTACGAGAAATGAATGAGGAAATCTCTTCGAAGAAATTCGCTACCGTGGTGTTAGGAAGTTTACCCGAGTCGTACGATAATTTCCTGACGAGTTTGAACGCAAGAAACGCCGATGATCTCGACTGGGAGAATGTTAAGGGAATACTGATTGAAGAATATATGAAGCGGAAGGAAAAGAGCGAGAAAGAAGAATCTGCCGATAATGCGCTTTTCGCCAATAGAGGAAGAAATTTCAACCGAGGAAGACATCAAGCACGTGGTGGAAGCCGTGGCGCCAGCAGCAGTCGTGGCGGTCGTTTTCCGAATTAAAATTCCATTAAAGG
>NC_090869.1:57399164-57404164 GCF_036669935.1 Montipora foliosa | reverse complement strand
GTACTGTTACCTGCGGAAGGAACCGGGTTGATTCAGAAGAACTCTTTCTTGTTTTGTCGTTATAGCTATCTGCAAGCCTGGCTATTACTCTACCAATGGCGGCGTAGAACCGTGTGAGAAATGTCCCATGGGAACGTACCAGGAAAACGAACAGCAAACCCAGTGCCATCCATGTCCCGCAGGGACAAACACCACAGGAACCGGAAGTACTTCACAGGACGCTTGTTTATGTAAGTCATCATTTAAGCACGTGAAGAAAATCACCTCTTTTGGTAGCTATTCACAACGTAGAATTGTAATTTCTAATTGCTAATAGAGCATAACCAACTTCGGTTGGATCAGATGACTGAGAAACTGGTGCGTCTGCAAATTTGGTCCAAGTTCCTGTTGTTGTAGTCCGTCCTTGTAAATTGAAAATTCTAATTGGTGCTTGTTCTGTTGTCTCTCTCACCACCTGGGTTGGGAAAACGTACATAAAAAACAAAAAACAAAAAAAAAGAAACAAAGCAAAAACAAAAAAAAGCCGGGAGATGCGCATTGCTTGAATCGCTGCTTTGTTGTTCGGGTTCATTTGACTCTTGATAACGACAACGATAACGAGAACTATAACGTAAACGATTACGATAACGGTAACGGTAACTTGAGTACCCGAAAAAAAAACCTCTCGAAGCAGGGTACAGAACCACCAGACTCAACCCACTTGTGACGCCAAGTTTGGGAATCGAACCCAGGCCACATTGGTGGGAGGCGAGTGCTCATCACCTCATCATCTCTTCTGTTGGCCAAACTGGTGAGGGAGCGACTATTATACGAACTCCCAGTGTATGTTTTCGAAGAGGCAAACACCGTAGTGATGGGTTCCCGTCAAGGTTCTCTCCAATTTTTGTAATCGGTGTAGCCACCGTCGTGAGCAAGTGAAGTGACTGGAAATGTTTTGAACTGAAAAAAAAATCGCTTTGTGCATGTACATGTAAGCAAGAAATGGCTAGCACTTTTATTGTGAGTACAAAAAAAACTATTGGTCCTACATGTATGTTATTACCAATCCGAAAAGGTAGATAGACTTAAACTCATGCAATGTATTTGCTTTTCATCCATCAGCCCCTGTTCGCATCACACAAACTATTCCCCCTACTGACTATACGGTGTACAAAAACGAAACCTTTCCACTTGCGTGTTACATTGAAGGGAGCCCTACGCCCAGCGTATCATGGAAGAAAGTTGGAGGTAAGATAATCTTTCAGGTTTATTGTATTTGGAGATAAAAAAATCCTTGGTTTTCACAGGACGTCGCGGTGGCATTCTAGGAAAACCAAAAATTTCCTCCAAATTTGAGCATTTGGAGAAGAAAAAGATCGCGAAAACTTTGCTTTGACCACTCAAACTTTGACGCCGGGCAACCGAAAATGGACGTTTGACTTACTTGGGCAAACATTTGGAATACACTGTCACGTAAAGCCAGCGAGCAAGAGCTTCCCAATCAGGTGTGGGCGCTTGTTTAAAGACACCTGTGTTTTAAGAGACGGCAGTGTCATGTCATTTTTTACATTGTCATGTTTCCTTTTGTTCTTATATTTAATTAGCATTTTGGTTCACTCTATATATTCAACTCTGTACTTTGTAATTTACACTGAAGATGACAGAAGTTTCAGTCGAAACATGTTTTTAAATTTAAAAAGTGTTGTGTTGTTGCTAAAAATATCGATATGTCTGCTACTATCCAGACCTCATGTCATTTCACTCTTAATCTGAAAGTTGAAATACGCTTTTGTAGAAATGAAGACAAAGGGAGTGTTTACACAAAAGAGTTTTCATTAGTATCTGCATTATTTTTGATCGATCATGGTGCACACGATACCCATCGAGATTGTTACAGAAAGTTGTCACATGAAATTCCCCATCCACAGTGTAGCCTTTTTGAAAATGATGCTGTTCCATCTGTCATGCAAATCGAAAAACCGCATTGACTTGACTTTCCTGTTTGAGAGAGAAATTTGACTTGTTCGCGAAGCTCTGACATGGTGAAACTACGTTAACCAAATTGAAGATTATGTGAACCAAATAAGCAAGGCGTATGCACTTGAAGAACCGTGCAAAACCCTTCGAAACCGCATCGCATCGCTACGGGTTCGAACTCGCTAAACCTTCTTGATTTGAAACGGGCTTGTGTAAGTGCCTCTTGAACTGGAATGGTATTTTTGTTTCGAAGAACCATGATTTGTTCACTCATTCAAGGTGAATGAATCCATGAACGAAATGATATATGAAATGCAGGGTTCTGGCTAAGTTTTTGCACAGGAGGTAAAAAACCAAAAATAGCAGGTGACTTCGTTACCTGCCCCTGCATGGACTAGCGAGCTCAAGTCTCAATTTGACGTTCGCATCGATCGCTGTCGCGTGCCAGAGGCTGCTAAATTAATTTAATACTCAGCAAAAAGAAAGTAGGTTTTGCTATTTCATTGATTTTCACTCACCACCGCTTTTCTGACGCTTTGGTTGAAAACCAAATTCCGAGAGACCTTTCTGTCGTTTTCCACGCGTGGATGTCATCTTGTAAACGTTTAATAATAGATTATGGGCAGGAGCTCATCAAGAGGAGCCTCTATCTCCTCTAATTCCTTGAGTCAACCCTTTCCCGAGTAAATTTATTTTTAGGAACAGGTTTTTCCCGCGAAAAGTATCATCATTCCCTTGACGCTGAGATAGCTCTGTTTTGATTGGCTTTTACAACAGTGAGCGTGCTGAATCTCCCAAGGGAGGTGTTCTATAAATAAATCTACTCGGGAAAGGGTTGACTCCGAGGCCAAGTATGGGAGATAGAGGCTCCTCTTGATGAGCTCCTGATTATGGGGGGTTTTCCCAGAACGTGGGAGGAATGGAAAGGAAACATGGCGGACATCGTTTCGAGGGATGAGTTGGCAAAAACAAGCTGTATTGCTTTAACAAATGGTATATTTTCGAAGCGATAACATGTGCCAGATATCTTCACAGGATTGGTTGGAATGGGAAAGCAATATTTTTCCATAAACGCAATTTCACCTTTGAACAGATGAAAATTCCTTTGATAATTTCGGTAAATATTTCAGTGAAACAGCCGGTAACATTTACTTGAACAGCCGGTAAAAATAACCGGCTACCGGCCTGGAAATGGGTCATAGCTTCACTTGATTTTCATATCCGCAGTTCAATATATGATCTACTTATATCCGCAGTTCAATATATGATCTACTTCATATTTATTTCGTCCATTGATTTATTTATCACGGGAACATTTGAACCCACAAATGACCATCTCCCAACATCAGTGGGTTCATAGCTCAGTTGGTTAGAGCGTCGCAGCGGCATCGCGAGGTCACGGGTTCAAACCCCCCTGAAGTCCTGAAATTTTCAGGCTTCTCTACGCTTCTCTACGTTCATACCTGCGAAGATCATAGCTTAACTTGATTTCATATCCGCAGTTCAACATATGACTCATTTCATATATCATTTCGTTTCAATAGCAGAAAGTGTTGCCTATATAATGTCATCTGCAAATGGTTCGACTTTCAAGTCCCCGTCTCACAACCCTCCTGTTAAGCAACACTGCCGTGGGACGTTAAAGAACCCACACACTGTTCGTTGAGAGTAGTGGGGAGATCTCCGGTTGGTTGTGTCTGTCTTCCTGTTCGTGTGTTGGGTGGGTTGGACTGATAGTGGCTACCACTGGCGCCTTTTGACGTTCCATCTCACCCCAGGACACTCTGTGATATGTATAGAAAAATCCATTGTCATCCCATACATTGTACCCAAAAGGTCTCTAATTACCTCGCATCAGATCTGATCATTCCGCCAATAACTGAAATTGCCTGTCCCCTCCAAGCCCCAGTTGTTGGAATGATGAACATTGCTCCCCTTTGGAAAATTAAATTACTTTATTTTTTCATTATTTCCTACAGGGTTTTTTCCGTCTTCGGATCGTCTGATCATCAATAAAGTCTATGACATCGACATGAGGCTGTCCGGAATAGAATACATTATTGCTAATGCCGTCCTTTCTGATGCTGGTACTTACGAGTGCCACGCCTCCAATGTATACGGCGCAGTCACTAAGCAAGTCAGGATTAGTGTCATGGCTGTGGTACCCAGTGGATAGGTAAGCCATCGACAGGTATTGTTATAAAAACAGCAGCTTTCACAGTTTTCAACTGAGTCTCCGAAAGCCAAAGCCAAATTAAAAACTTTTGCTAATCAGAGAAGACTCTGGCAATGAAACGAACCAATTATAACGCGCGGGGTGAATTGCGGGGGTTCAACCGTAAGGTGAATTTCCATACTCAAATGCAGATTTTCCAAGCGAGAGGCCATAGATGTCGCTGAAACAACTGAGGCAACCGATTACGGAACATAGAAATGACACAAAATTTGTTGTGCATCTTAGTAATTACTTGCATTTCTGGACAAACTAAAGGCGCTGTTACACTGTGCAATTTTTCGTGCAAGTTGCACGAATCATTGCCCAATGTAACTTACCTTACAACGACCAAAAACGTTGCGAGACCAGTTGCAGAAACCGTTGCGGAAAGTAGAATTGAGTTCTACTTTCCGCAACAGTTGCAACAAATTAAGCATTGCACAGTGTAACTTGAACATTTGTCCTGCAACTTGTGTTGCAACGGTTTGCGACACCAGCCAATGAAAATGTTTCTTTAACCTCACGTGATCGTCGAAACGAGACAAGTTGCATGAAACGTTGCTCAGTGTAACACCCCTAAAACAACTTGTTTGGTAATGTGAGAACGTTGGAGAAATGGGCTTTGCTAGACAAGTTGCACGAACAATTGCACAGTGTAACAGCGCCTTAATATATCATGTCATCCTACGAGATGGAGACATCTACGGTTTGGGTCTTCCTGTGGCAATGACCCAACCTTCTGTATGGAAATTTATTGTACAATCTGTGTTAGCCAAGACTGCTGGATTACCATCACAGCGCGCCGTGGAGCGCAATCGCAGAATCATGG
>NC_090869.1:57391664-57394164 GCF_036669935.1 Montipora foliosa | reverse complement strand
TGATACAAAAGCGGGTGCTCGGGTTTAAATCTCGCTCCGATCAGCACACGAGCGAGCGAGCCATCCATCGATCGATCGCAAGAGGGAAACAGCGTAGTCAACTGTGTGGTCCGGGGCCAGGCCTCAGATTCCAATCTGGAGTTCTCGCGTCCAAGTCTATGTCAATGTTACACAAATGAATTACGCTTAAGTCCCACCCGAAATCACCACACTTTTTTTATGTTTCCTTGTTAAACTTTTAAAAAGAATTATTTGAGTAGTATGAAAAGATTTACTATGAGAGAGTAGAAAGAGAACGACAGTCAACGCCTTCGATTTATGGTCGTTTCTTCAACGAGTCGTTTTGCAAGCGTTTAAGGGCCGGGTTGCTTGAAGCTTGGTTAACGCTAACCATCGTTAAATACCAAGAAAACCGAGAGATTTTGATGTTACCGCAACTATAGTTCGATTAACTCGGCCGTGTAACTCGCTAACGTGTTCGGACAGTCTTCTAACCTCTAGTTCTAACCCTACTCTAACCCTAACTCTAATGAAATCAGTTCTTATGAGGAAAGAGAGCGAATTCCTTTGGTTCTATGATAATAATTTAAAATTTAGGCTTTGAATGCGCCCATGTTGCGACGGGTTTTTTTATGTTGTTTACCCCCATGACCTCGCGGTCGTCCTTGAAACAACCAACGTGGCAGTATTTCATTTTTTTTAAAATTGGTTTGGATCATATACGTTTTAGAACACGTTGCGTTTGTTTATGCTACCCAAAACCACCCTTGTCCATTTCTTTGGAATTAGGATGTAAAATAATAAATTTGCGCCACTGGAGGGCCGTGTAAACACGTGATTTTCGAAGTTATCGAAATCGCTTGAGTTTCCAAATATTAGTTGTACTGTCGTCGCCGTACGTTAAGTTAAAATTGGGAAACGTGTTACATGCGAAAAGAATTGCAATAATGAGCGAAATGTGAGAAACCAGACTTCTCGGTGAATCGCTCGTTCATGTCGACGTCAATTTTGCGTATGGTCGCATTAACGAAACTTGGCCTGCAACGACTATTGCAATATCACCGAAGACATCAGGGAGCTGATGAGCTGTCCCGATTATGTCATCTTGTTCGCTTTGAAACAAGTGGACGGTTCAAGGTGTGTTAGAGTTGTATTGGTGGGAAGGGCGTTAAAGTAGACATGACGAAGACATCGATGAGGACATCTTTGTAAGATGCAATTTCGCCGCAATATTGGAATCATGAGGTCAAGTCTAAAATTCTCATGAACCGTTTATGAATTAAAGTGGAATAAGCGGGGGTGCAAATGTGAAAAAGAGAATAGCACGTTTTCAACCAACCTCTAGAGGCACGAATAACAATAGTGAAATGTTTGACTTCTGGTGGACGAAGATTTGGTCCTGTTAGTCACCTCGTTGCTTTTCTAAGGACGGCAAAGAAATGTTCCAAAATGAAGGCTCGGGCAAACGGCTTCAACATCCGTTCGATTTTGTTGAACGTAGTTGACTGCTGGGTTGGGCAAACAGTTTCAACACATCATCAACATTTGATTCACAAAGCTTCCCCGCAGATCCGCTGGTATTCAGTCCCAGGCTGCAGCTGCGGTTGTTACTATGGATACGGACATGGATACGTCATCGAGAGACCGATTGTTGCGCACGCGCATACCCAACAACTTCATTCAAAATTCGCGAAAGCAAACGAAACGTTGAATGGTTGTGGAAGCAAAGTTTAAACGCTCTTAACACATGGTTCAACACGGTTGAAAAGGGGGAGTGAGGGGGGGGGGGGGGGGGGGGACGGTTTTAACATAGCTGTTCAACAAAATCGGACGGATGTCGAAGCCGTTTGCCCGGGTCTTAACGTACGTGAGGAAGTACAAAGCTATTGTTCTTGCTGAAGCAGATTCGCCGTTTTCATTGCATAAGCCCCCTAATCTCCGGCTGTTGTCATGCAGTGGACGGGCAAGAAACGTACTAAAAGACATACTGCTCGCAAAACACGATTGGCTCACCTTAATGTACAGAATTCAAGCAGGTTTTTTTTTAATGCATTTCATGATTTTTCAAGGATATTTAACGTAAGCTAAGAAGGCGGGACTTCACCATCTTTGTTTCTAGGTTTTCGTCGCTATGTAATCAAAGCCGATGGAAAATCACATTGTGACAGTAACGATACGTTATTACGTCAAGCCGAATAAATTTATACTCCTACGACACTGAAAAACCGTCACCTTTATGGAAATTATCTTTTCAGTTTTCATTGCTGAATTGGCCCGGTAGCTGTAGCTACTAAACGCTTGACTGAAACGTAAAGTGTTGGCCTTTTTTTCCTTCATTAAAAAGCGAAATGCAGCTAGAAATTCTTATACGACCTGAGTCCTTCCGAACGAACAAATTTTCTCCTTTTATTTGATCATCTGGAATAGTCAACTCAAACGGTTTGTTCAGCTTATGACACGCTTCTTAGCATCCACATGATGCGTAGGATTAAAACAGTTT
>NC_090869.1:57331664-57381664 GCF_036669935.1 Montipora foliosa | reverse complement strand
GAACTGCTCAGGAGAGTATAGTCAGGCAAAGAGCTGTAAAGTTGCCTCTTGCCCAGGTGAGTATACTCTGTCTATCTTGTTTAGCTCCTTCAACAAATGTGCTTTTAAAGGCCCATTTTCACCCTAGACGTAAGGCGATCGCTAGTTGTTGTTTTGAATCTCGAATAGCATATTCCGAATGGCCAACTATTTTTGTCGCGCCTCTTCGTGCTGTTGAAAACAAGGGGGCGCTTTCGGAAATTTCGGTGTGAATTTACGGGAATTTCTTAATGGGAAAAAGCTCTTCCATTTTGTCACAAATTTCGCCTGTGGTGACGTGCAAGACTGCAAAAGTTCGTCGTGGAACTTTAAGGTTTTCCGGTCATTCCCGTTTTGCTGTTATGGTCTTTGATCTCTTTAAACTAGCTTGCCCCATTTCCGCATACACTGCTCGCCTGTGGCTAGAATTAAAGTCGGTAGCGATTTTGTCGAAAATCTCAGTTTTCCTTTGTTTGACGCAAAACATATGTTTATGATCAGCCGAAGAGGTAATTAAGTTCCTTACATCATGATCCTGCCAAGTCTGCAGCTTGTTAGATGTCATATTTTCCGGCTCGTGGGGCAAGGGTGATCGACTGGAATCTAAAGATTCTAAAGAAAACAAAGCAAATTAATAGGTAAGATGAAGTACACACGCTTTAAAGAGTATTAAGAGAAAACGAGCAAATTCTCAGCAAGTGAACGGAAAAGGAAAGAAGCCATTTCAGAGTCGACTGTCAAAAACCAGGGAATAGGAGTCATGCTACAATTAGAAATCACAGACGTTACCATAGCTCGTGATGTGACACACGGATTTTTCGCGCGTTGCTAAGGAAGTGAAATGTTACTTCCGATAAATGACGTCATCATATCGTGAGCTGACAAGAAAACCCACTCACAAGCAAAAGTTACCGCACGAACTGTTGTTTCCATCGAAGGTGTTTCTTCGCCCTTCCTCGCGCTCGTTCTCAGATCAACTGCGCATGCGTAAACGAACTAACTTCCGGTTTGAGAAAAAGCTGAGTGCCGTTTATGTCTTTAAAAAGAACATTTTTCAAAATAAAAGTAAAACCAAGCTTGGCTGGATGCCAAAACGAATACAAATTATCAAACCATCGATTAAATACCCCTTATTGCGTAGCACGGAGACAAATTTAGAGTTTTCTTTCATTGGTCACGAGACCATGAGCGTGGCGTGATGACGTCATATTTAGGGTCATTGGCTTACAAAAGTTGGAAACTGAACAAAATAATGACAAATTCTCTCAAATTACTTAACCGTTATATCCTTAGCAACGCACCCCAAAAAATACGTCAGTGGACCCTTAAGGTCAAAAAATGAGTTTTATTGATGTACTTTATTCCACTTTATCTCTGAAAACGACATCATTTACATTTTGATGTATTTCATTGAAACACGCCAGCTTGGCTCAGAACTAGAATCGGCAAGAAAGGACAAACTTCAAACAAGATCTCCAACGAATTACCTGTACGTGCTCTAAACGAACCTCTGAAAATTTAAGCAGGTGATATTTCTCTTTACTTTTACGAGAACTCATTGCGATTTCGTGTTTATAACATAAGGGCACATTTTCCTTGTCACTGTCGAGGAACATCGAAAACAGTTAGGCGAACGGACTAAAAAAACCTCTTGTTCGCCCGCATTTTGAAGCCAAACAAACCAGCAAACAAATCAATTATTTCTGTCCAAAAAGAGTACAGATGATTGTTATTTAATTCCAGTTTAGAATAAAAATTCAAGTTTCATTCCTGAACAAAGAAAAAAACGACAAAACCACTTTTTAAAAATTTGCATCCACTTGAAATAACTCATCCGCAGAAATAACAAACGGTTTAGTATCCAAGAAAAGAATTTGTGGGGTAACTACCTCCGTTTTGTGGTTCTTTCTCTCTGCTTTTGTTTCTGTTCTTCTGTCATAGGCCGTCCAGACATCTTGCAACCTAATTAGATTCAAAATGATAAATCTTAAGATAAGACTAGTTGCAAAAATTGCAATTCAGAGAAAAAAGCAGCACTAAGCAAATTAAAAATAAACCCTTAGCTTTAATACTCTTTTTCTTTGGCCATCTCAGTTTGATCAGAAATAACACACAAACAGCGGTGACAAACATCAGATTTAGCTAGTAATCCTTTATATTTAAACTCCAATTTTGTATTAACCGTCACTTCTGAAGATGTAGGCAGAAGCATAGGAAACGTCAAGATAATTTCAAGAAGGATGCGTTTATATCTGTTTGTCACCGCTGTTTGTGTGTTATTTCTGATCAAACTAATCTTTAAGTTTATATCCCTCCGATGCTTGACTTGAATAACTGCGTAGCCGCCAGTGTGGACTACAGCTATCATATGTCAAACCTGCATTGAAACCAGCAAAAAAAGCAGGGAAAAAATATTTTCCGAACAGTTTTCTACCTGAACACGAAAAGCGTCGACTGTCAAGAGCTTTTGTTGACGTAGCATTGCCTTGTAGCCGCGTCGAGCTACGGAAAGAGCGTGAAAAATCTAGCCTCCTTTATGCTCAGGTGTGAGTGTCTGACCTGGGTTGAGCCTGCAATCCAATCAACAACCGGTCTCTGGTCAGCGGTCAACTTAAAAAAAGCTGACCTCGATAAGATCCAACTTGAGCCCGTGATATGGTCACGTGATACTGGTCAGCGGATACGTTGTTTTGGCAGGTGTCAATTGACCAGAACATTGATGTCCAATATCCAAGATGTATGCTGTAAACTAGCTAAAGTGTCAGCTGGAGTATTGCCTCCTCGATGATATGAGCTCTAAACTTGATCCCGTGATATGGTCACGTGATACTGGTCACATCGGCATACATAAACGGGTGGACGGACGTACGGTGACCAAAAGTTAATTTTCTTGCATCGATAGGTTACCATATTTTCTTAGCTATGGTGCTCGGCGCGCGCGGAGCTCCGCTAAAAGTTAATAAACTTGTGACCCTCAAAAGTTAGGAAAAAAAATCAGAATTGAAATATCTAAAAACTATACTATCAAATCTACAAATTCTAATATATATTAAATTAAATTAAAATCAAGCTAAATACTAAAGTGATTTAAGTACAGAAAGAGAATCCTTACGTCGTAATTCTAAAGATAACTTACTCCAAAGTTACAAGCTGTAACCAACAAGGACTTTCCACCTTTTGTCTCACGTATATACTTAGGGCAAACCAAGTTAAGTGAACATACCTAGTATTTTTAGAATGGACTTGATTATTAACAGTAAAGATTTTGATTACATAATTGGGTAAATTACCCTGAATAAGTTTGGAAACAGAAAACAACTTCTCATCTTATTTTCTTCATAAAAAGGAGTCCATTTTAACTTATTAAATAAATGTACAGATGGCGAATCTCTATCGGCAGACAAAATAACCCTAGCCGCCCTTTTTTGCAGCTTCAATACTCAAAGATTCTTTATCACAACATGACCAGATAACATTAGGTTAGGTTATTGTAGGATGAATTATCGAATTATAATATAACAGTCTTTGCCTATGAGTCAGATAAACTCTGATTTTTCTGAGAAGTGCTATGCGTTGAGAAAGCTTCTTACAAATTTTATCACCGTGTTGACGAAAAGATAAGTGACTATCAGTATCCAAACCAACAGAGTAGCACTAGAAACATTGCTCACAGACGTCCATTTTACTTAGGTCTTAGTTTTCGAGGGTCTTAATTTTCGTAACACCCATCGAAATTAGGGCATTTTTACCTTGCCTTTTTCTCCGAAACAAAGTCGGTGACCCCCCAATTCATTTTTGGAATAAGCAATTTATGACCGAACTTCAAGCGAATTGTTTATGCCTCACTTGCATTAACTGGAAATTTGTATCAGTTGAACATTAATACGTTGATAAGTAATATGAATCATAGCTGCATGAGTTGTAAAATCTTCTCTAGCTTCCTAACAATTTATTTCGATGACGTCCATTTTACTTGCAGGTGCTATCAACGGAGGTTGGTCAGCGTACTCAGCGTGGAGTGCATGCTCAGAGCCTACTTTCTGTCTGCAAGGGACGAAAAGAAGGGCACGTACGTGCACCAATCCACCACCAAGCAACGGCGGAGACGATTGTAGCGGGTTGTTAGTGGAAGAAAGCGCATGTCCCACACAGGCAGATGGATGCACGAGTAAGTAAAGACTTAAGAGTTTCAAAAAGGTCTTCCGTGCAAGAGAAGATTACCGTACCAGTTGTCTCTATGGAGAGCGCACGAGACTTTCATGCGAGAGGTCATGGGCGGACTAACAACTTTCAGGGTCTGAAAACAAGCAAGGAAGTTTAGACTCTCTAATCTTGTCTGCAAATAGTATGGCTTTCAAGTCTTCTTGGGTGAGGAACTGAAACTGTTGGTCCCTTCCCTTTATGGTACTCCGTGGGTGATAAAGTTTCCGGTCTTGTGCTCCGACCTCTTAGAGGTTAAGCAAACGGCAAACGGCATGGTGCTAATAGACCTTTTTACCGATACGGCGGCCATTTTGATTTCTATTGTTTCGAATAGCCATTATGGGATGCCCAGGGGGCAAATACATATTAATTTGCCCCCACCCCCGGGCATCCCATCATGTCTTTCGAAACAATAGAAATCAAAATGGCCGCCGTATCGGTAAAAAGGTCTATTGTCATAAAAGCATGAAATTCCCCTGTTCTAAATGTTCTCCTATGGTAATGGTAAAAGAGGCTCATATAAACCCTTAAATCGTTAGGCAGAAGGCGATGGCCCTCCAAGTAAAGTTTTGTTAAAGCATGTGAATTATTTCTCTCGCTTTTGCTAGCTTATCAGCCGGACAAACCAGACAAAGCGCCAGCAGATGCAAACTCATGGATTGCTCTGGAGTGTGAAGCAACAGAGAAACTCTCGGCTACTGGAAGCATGAAAGGCAACATCCCTTACGCCGTTTATTCAAACTTTGATGCCATGCGAACTGAACTGGAAAGTGGATATTTTGCGATTAAAATGGAGCCTGACGATAGGGACGATTATGGAAGGAAGCAGCTTACAAAGGTTATTAAGAATCATTAGCTGTGCTGACTTAACCACACAGTGTTTCTCAACTGACAATGCGCTTGTTTTGAAAATTCGGCATTCGAAATTTTCCTTTTTGCTCTCAGTTTTCTTATTGCTTAATGCTTTAGGTATGCTTTGAGCTCGTCGACCCACTGAACATCGGCAAAGTTGTATCCAACGGAGCTTCATATTACTCCAAGATCGATCCTCTTCCGGAGTGGACTAGACCACCGTTGACTGACAATGTACCAGCTATGAGCATTTGGATTGATGAGTCACAGGCCTTAAGAAAATTCGAGTTCCAATGTGCAAAATCGGAAGAGTATGTCCCTCATCCCGGCTATGTTTTGCGTTCTGTGAGGTAAGCAGAATAGGCAATCTGCTTTGTCATTTATCAATAACTTGGTTAACCAAGGGAGGCCAGAAGTACATAACCCACAAGTGTCAATCCCTCTCATTTGGCTTTGACCCAACAGATTACGGTGTTATCTAAATTTGGAATACGGGTCCCGCCAAGTAATGCCCAATCAGGTTGAGTCTGGCGACCACAATGCTTCAGATTGGTCCATAAAACCAGGTATCCATACGAGGGATTGCCCATGCTTAATGCAAAATAGTAGTAGCCGTTGTAAAAATAGATAACACCGTAAACTGATGAATCTCATTCCATCAAAGATCAACACTTTTGGGTTATGGACTTCTGGAGAGACTTAATTGTCAAAAGAAACACAAAAAACCTCCTGGCCTTGGAAATCATCCCACCGTGCTTCATGAGGGAACGAGTTACGAAGAGCGCAGTGATATAACTCCATCTACGTTCGTGGAGTACTGCTCCATAGCGGGATGTAATTTTCTGGTTTTGTTAAGGGGGAAAACCAGAGTTTCAGGGGAAACCGTCTTACGTCAGGGTCAAGACACAAGCTAACCCTACCCCCACCACCTACCCATGAAAGGCGGGCAAGGATTACGACCAAGTAGACTCCCCAAAACGTGCCGCTCGGGGTATTTCCACACATTACTCGTCCACGTATGAAACTTAAATCTTTGGCGGCCAGACAGGAGGCTGTGCTTTCCATTGGGGAAGCTGTATACCACGAAAGTGACAGACTTGAAATCTCGGGAGGCAAGCCTACTGAACGACAGTCCTCGCATTTCAATTTTTTCTGCTGGTCGCCATAGTTTGCTCTGTATCCGTCCATCTTGTTGACGCAGAGATCTCGGTGCTCTCAACAGCCTCTAATTGTATTGGAGGAGTATAGAACGCAGCTCCAGTATTGATTAAGAGTGTTTACTAGGATCTGTTGTACATGGAATCCCTTCATCTTTCCGCTTTTTAGTTGCAATGTTCTGGCGTTTTTGGAGTTTATCGGGGCATGACTCTATCAATTATCTTTCCTAGGTTCTCTTACTACACCGAGGGCAATTCCCAGACGTTCAAAGCTAAGGGTGACTTCACCGTAAGTTCAGGAGCGGTGTTTAAGTCAGAGGTTTATAAAGACGTGATCAGCGGAGGAGTATATGGCAAAGGCACAGCTCCCAGTATTACATTTAAAGACATTATGGCCTCCTTCGGTCTAAATCCCAATAGTATACCAAGTTTTCTTGTCGATGCTCTAAAGTAAGTGATGGTTGAATGATCATTTTCTTTTTCTATATCCCAAATCAACTGAATTTAAACCAGCGAGGCAATGGCAAACACAAGCATAAAACAAACCAAAATTTCATGGCTGCATCGTTTCAATTGTGGATGCTTTGATGTCTCATTATTGTTCGCGAGGGCCTCTTCCAATGATAATTTTTTTCAGTCGAAATTTAGCACGTGGTCATGATGCGCGTCCCATGGGCACGAGACCAAAATAACTTTCACAGCATGGCGCAAAAGTTAAAATGTATGGGAAAAAACTATCATGGGGCTTGGGGATGCGTTCTCTCCCCTCTTCCTGTCTTGCTTACAAATCCTGCTTCTTATTTTAAGCCATTCAGAACGAAACAAAAATTGATTGCGTGTTGCCTGCTCATGCGCATTCTCCTTCGCTGAGCTCTGGCCGAATTTACTTGCGTTGCGTTGGTGAAATTGACTACTTTGCTTTGGGCCTTTGAATACTTGATTTTACATATCAACAACAATCTTTACCCATTCCAAGTATTTAAGGACGTTCGCGCCCAAAACGTTCCCACGTACAGATTTTTTTAAAACTTGCCACGCAGAAAGGTAATGGCCTACTTTTGCCAAAAAGGCAAAAAAAATGGGGGGTCACCGTGCTCGTTTTCGAGATCATGAGGTGCATTTTTAGAAGATTGCGTTACTTTAAGACGATCTTAGCTTACAACTGTCAGCAATAAAAAAACTACATTAGTGAAATTTAGATCAGGTAAACGTACTCAGTTCAACATAACTAATATAACTAAATTAACCTTTGCAGCTGATGTCTTTTCTGAGGTGAAATAGACCTTGAAAAACGACACATATTAGTCTAAGAAAGAAAACTGCGGTCGCACGAGAGCATAAAAGGCCAAATATTTGTAACTTCTCACGTACAGATTTTTTTTGTTTTTTGTTAAAATGGACAAAATCAAGAAAGGAAGTGATCTACGGAAAGAAAAATGGGGGTCACCGGGCATTCAAGAGAGTAAAATCGCTGCGAAGTTCTCAAAGCGATTGTTTATTCGCACTGTCACGCCATTGCGTGACATATCCGAGAAGACCTGGGTCCACAGCTATCCCATGATGCCACATACTTTCGCGTTCTATTCTTGTGGAAAATTTTTGCGTCTTTAGCATCGTGTTTACCTGCGTGGTCTGCGATGCATGACGTGTGCGTGACATGCGCGAAAAAATGCGCAGTAGCAATGGGCGCGAACGTCCTTAAAGACGCATTAGCTTCAGTACAGTTGACAGAAATAAGTTGACAAATTATTGTTTAAAGGCTCTGATTTACTTTTCCTCATGCAATAGTGGTGAACTCAGTTTTATTAACAAACTCACATTTTCCTAAGTTTGAAAGGAAAGCCATGCTATCCTTGAAACGGATCTCTGCACCAAACTGACTTTCAAGTTATCTGTCGATTTTAAAGAATAACTTGTGCGAACTTTTCTCTGAATCGTTTTACCCTAACAGAGGAGTTGGTCTGTGGGACTTCACCCTGCAACCTGTAGAGATTCTCAGGAAACTGGAAAAGAATGGCCTTTTCAGGTTCACAGCTTCAGTAGACATTGCAGGTGTCCCTGTGCATGTTGAGATTTTGACAGGGACGAGATTTGCTCGCCCCGCATTTGCTGTCGGGTTTTCTTTTGACCGTGAGTCGTATGGAAAGCTGGCAGAGAAGCTGTCTGGGATTGGAGTGGACTTTTTGGACAAACTTGGATTGGAATTTGAGGTCAGTTTCTAGCCCGAAATGTTATATTTTTTAACGAGATAATTTTTTTTGGAACCTATTATTTTTTTTGTTTTCCAAAGAAAGTTCAAGTGTGGTGCTCCACGTGCGCACACTGGTGTATCTTTATGAGTATTTGTTGTCATCGTTATGTATTGGTTCCAATATGCTACCAATGTGGCTATAACGCCAAATCAGTGAGGCATACAGTTGTCCTATAGTTGTCCTATAGATGTCCTGTGATTTCGCACAAAAGTCGTTTCGTACCGACCTATCTTACCTCAAATGTGTTGTACCATCAGGGCCGCATTTGCACTCGATGTGATCATGACCTTAAGCCTCTATAGTACTTAGCTAAGGCACGAAACGACCACAAGTCGTGACATTGGAGAAAACGCAGGCAGGCGAGGTAACTTCTTAAATGGCCTTGACATACGCACCTACCTAAATTTTCTCTTGAACTGGCTGTGTAAGTTAAACCATATCCCTCACACAACTCAACTTTCATGGCCTTGGGATTTGTACCTCTCTTCTTTCACCTGCCTTTAAAAGCCAACAAACGTGCACTTTGGGGAACATTCAAAATTCTCACGTCATTGTTCTCTTTCCTTCTTGTCCATGAAAGGTCGGAATATCTTTCAGTCCGCCTGCAGAACTAGGATTTCAGCAAGTGTTTACTGATTCAGAGACAAAGTTTTCTAAACAACCTCTGAACAGCTTTATCTTCTCGAGTATCACTCAAGGTGTGTATAGTTTGTTATTGTAGCAAGTACAGACGTTAGTTGGGTCTACGAAGTTTTTAAATGAACCGCAAAGAAAAGCATTTTTAAACACGAATCGAATTTAAGTTCCGTTGCATTTGTTTGGGCCCCCAACATTGTGGCCGCGACGTCGTATCAAAAAGGAAGCACAAAACGTTTTTCTGCAAATTTCAACTGATTTTTTCCCGGAGCACGAACTGGTACAGGAAATCGTATGAACGCGAGTGCATTTTATGATTTAGGTTAGTGATGTTTTGAAAGTTCTCAAGATTGCACGAGCTGTGGGCGAGTGCAATTTGAGAACTTTCAAAACACCACAAGTGACCATAAATCACGAAATATACGAGTAAGTCCATATACTCAATATACTCAACACAGTAACTCAGATGCTGTGTTTTCATAACTTCGGTATTGCACTCTAAAATCCATTTATGCATCACCGGTGGCTCAGTTGGTTGAGCACCAGGCTGTTACGCTGGAGGTCGTGAGTTCAACTCCGGCTGGACCAACACTCAGGGTCTTCAAATAACTGAGGAGAAAGTGCTGCGTTTGTAATTACATCTGCAAATGGTTAGACTCTCTAGTCTTCTCGGATAAGGACGATAAAGCCGGAGGTCCCGTCTCACAACCCTTCAATGTTCATAATCCTGTGGGACGTAAAAGAACCCGCACACTTGTCGTAAAGAGTAGGGCATGTAGTTCCCGGTGTTGTGGTCTGTCTTCTTTGGTGTATCATGGTTGGGAGGGTAAATGCTCGGAGATATTAGCTACACCAAGCTACTCTTAAAATCCGAGGGTAAATAAAGATATATGATATATATGATATGATCCGTTATTGACCAATCAGAAATACGATATTTTGTTGAGTATATATAAAGGATGTTATTAAACCTAATTAAAGTAACGTAAATCAAATCAGTTATCTTTTTACAGTGGGGAAAACCGGAGTACCCGGAGGAAAAACTTTTAGGAGCAGGGTGGCGAACTAAAAACTACCTCACAATAGGGTCTTACTAAATAGATAGATAGATGGGTCTGCGTACGTCGCTTAAGCTTGCGCTTGAGTCGCGAGTGAAACCAGCCTAAGATGTCGTTGCGAATATCTGTCAAATAATTCTTCTAAAACGAAGCAGTCTTTAATTGGTGATAATAGCGGTGTTGTACCAGAGGCGTGCTTACCTCCCCTTTCTTTTTTGTTCAATATAGCAGTGCTTAGTTTCGCTTCGCGTGTTCGCGTCTGGCAGGAGCTCATCAAGAGGAGCCTCTATCTCCTCTAATTCCTTGAGTCAACCCTTTCCCGAGTAAATTTATTTTTAGGAACAAGTTTTTCCCGCGAAAAGCATCAGAATTCCCTTGACGCTGAGATAGCTCTGTTTTGATTGGCTTTTACAACAGTGGGCGTGCTGAATGTCCCAAGGGAGATTGGCTTTTTACAACAGTGAGCGTGCTGAATCTCCCAAGGGAGATTGGCTTTTACAACAGTGAGCGTGCTGAATCTCCCAAGGGAGGTGTTCTATAAATAAATCTACTTGGGAAAGGGTTGACTCCGAGGCCAAGTATGGGAGATAGAGGCTCCTCTTAATGAGCTCCTGCGTCTGGCTATTCGAGTACGCCACTTGCGCAAAGGAAAAAAATCCTCTGGAATTGTGGGAAATGAATCTGTTCCTGTGTCCTCAACAGGTATTGTCGCTGCCGCTCAAGTCGTTCTGCCCAAGGACTGCAATGGAAATATATTCTGTGAGATCATGAAGCTGATTGTTGGTCCGACAGTTAAGTGGTACATCTATGGAACGTTTGAATATCGTAAAATTCGAATCGCTACTGGATTCGCGAATGTTCGAATCTACGACGGACTTTACTTTCACAAGCTCGAGCTTTTTGTTGAGGTAAGGTGCGGCATCGAAAACAATTTTACGTTTTCTTAAGGAGCTAAGAAAGCTTTCCATTTTTTCTGGAAATTGTGTTTGGGGTGACCTCTTGATAATGATATTTTTCAAATAAACTGGAGCGGAAGAAATTGCGCTTACCACTGGAATATCCATTTCAAACCAGGAAACTGCGGAGGTTCTTACACGATAAATTGGGCACCAATTGGTGTACTCCAAAACGTTTGTACGGATTTCCCGGAAAACGCACGTTTCATCGGACTTATAGCCGAAATTTACCTACTTTTTGTCAAATTCCAAGCGCCTTTCGAATAAGAAACTAGTTGTTGGGGCAGCTGAAAAATCAGAGTCCTCGGCAGAATCGAACCTACGACCTCCGTAGCAGCGATCAGCGGTCGGATGCTCTACCCATTGAGCTAAGTCGTTTAATGTGTCAGCGTTGGACTATCTTGCTGGAGGTCAAGGGTTTAACTACAGCAGGACTACAAATCATA
This sequence comes from Montipora foliosa, assembly GCF_036669935.1. NCBI lineage: Eukaryota > Metazoa > Cnidaria > Anthozoa > Scleractinia > Acroporidae > Montipora > Montipora foliosa. The sequence continues at coordinate 57,370,086 of NC_090869.1, read as the reverse complement.
GGCCCCTTGTCTCAACCATAGCTCATTAAACTTTGTTGGACTGTAAAAATGCATTCCTTTCTGTATATGGAATGGTCTGTCCTTGGAAAAGGCACACTGTGATTGTAGGCTTTGCGAGTTTGTGCGGCTCTCACCATCTGGGTGGTGATTTCCTTCCAAGTAACGCGAATTTTCGCCATTTTCGTCAACTCCTCCCTAAATTTCATAGCGTTTAAGGTGTTTTTATTGAGGGCGAGGGCCTTTAACTTAACCCACGAATATGTAGGCAAGGGAACTGATTGCGTGTCTTTCTTTTTTTCCTAGGCTGATTGGAACTCGTCTGCTAAACATGTCAAATTAGGATTCCGTGTCGATATAAAGGTTCCAGTGAATGGAGACATTATTCGCGATGGTATCAAAGCTCCCAGCAGCGAACTGTTTCTGTTTGGTGTACTGGACTACGATTTTCAAAAGCAGGAAGTCGGTGGCAAATTGGGCATGCGCGGTATATGGCGAAAAGCGTTTTTCATTCCATTTCTTGGATTTGGAAACATATTTCTTGGGTAAGGAATATTGCTTGGCAGCATAGCTTCATTTCGGAAGCATTTCAGGCTCCTAGAAAATCAGAAGAGTGCTTGTATGCTTTTGAAGGTACATTGTAGTGTTTGAAGATCCATGTCAGCCGATGGGGAAGAAACCGCGGGAAAGAACAGCCCTTGGCTTTGATTTTTATTTTATTTTAGCAATTAGAATTATTATAAAAGTCAGAAACAAACCTTTAGTCGTTAGATAATGGACAGGCCCGGGATGCTCGAAGCATGGTTAGTGTTAAATACCATGGAAACCTATAGGTTTTGATACCTCTTATCCAATGGTTAGCGCTGACTAGGCTTTGCGCAACCGCGGCCCCAGGTAGCTTAATGGGTTCATATAGAAGCCCATAACCTAGAAGTGTCAATCTCCGCTCTCTTTTGCATGGGCTTGGCACCGAGAGGTTTTTCTCCGTGTCCTCAAAAACCAACATTTGATTTAATTTGCGTTGATTTGTTGATTTCAGTTTACAGTTCCCCCAATTATTGTTCCAGCGCTACAAGAATAAGACACTTTCCCATCAGTTTACTGTATTATCTAAACTTCGAATGCGGGTCCCGCTAAATTATGACCAATCAGATTGGGCCTGATGACCACACCGTCTCTTATTGGTCTGCAACCAAGTAGCCCTTCCCCCTCCCCCCCCACTCCCCTTGCTCGCCACCCCCCCCCCCCCCAAAAAAAAAAAAAAAAAAAAAAAAAAAACTAGCAGTAGCCGTCCTTAAAATAGATACTACTGAAAAATGATGGGCTGCATTCCGTCACTGATTGAGACTTCTGGTTATGGACTTGTGGCTCATTGCTACTTTTACTTGAGTATATGGAATTTATCATAAATCGTGTTTCAATTCATAGGTTGACTTATAAAGTTGGGGCTCCCATACCGATTACTGGTGTGCAATTTGGAATGCGAGTGGAATTTGGATATGATTGTCTTATACCAGCAGACTTTAATAATGAGGTAAGTCTTAATCTTTGAAGCACACGCCCAGACCCTTCCCTCTCGTCCAAAACCAAAGTAGCAACCGGAAGCTGGTGTTTCAATTTTTTTTTGACTCGATGCCGTCATACCACAGTGATTAAAAGACTCAAATATCTGGAATCTGGTCACATGAAGCCAGACACGAAAATGCCCTTGTGTCTTAAGGTCACTAATATTGCAACCGCCTTGGCTCGGACGCCCGAACTTCTCAGGAGGCCAAGCCTGACTTGAATTAAATCCATGTCAGTCACCAACTAAGAACGGCCTTTTCAACTTGGAACGGATCAACCGTTCCTTTGTTGATTCACCCCAAAATGTTTAAAAAGCATCAAGGTGTCTATTTTTGGAGGGCAACAAGAAAACGGATCTGGTTTTTTTCTTGAAATCAATCGTTAAATGCCTTTCCATTGCCGTCAGGTTTTTCCTTTGAGAAAATCTTGATTAAACTTCCACTCTATTTTCAGGGTCATTGTTTTGGTGGCAGCGGTTATTTTGGAGTTGGCGCGCCTCAGTTCTTTTACGCTTCCATTGACGCCTTGACTCTTGGCAAGATCATTCGTCTCTTGGGATTCACTTTCCAGATTCCGCCTCCAATAGCAGAAACAGGCTTTCCTGAAGGCGCCTCAGTGAGTATTTATTCTATGACTGTATCTAAACAGTACGTTTTTCTTGTTTCAAGGTGGTTGACGGGTTGGTCTTTCATTGTAAGCAAGGCGCATGTCTTCTTTAGCCTAAGGAAGGAAGTACGGTGTCTTTACAGCTTGTCTTTAAAATCCGATGTTGTAGCGCTAAAGTAGCTAAATTTGTCTAGTTAGATAATTACTTAATGCAGTAGTTACTTAGATATTGTATAAGTGTATTGTGTTGTATAGGCTGTTTATTTGTTATGACGTCATTTGTTCTTTTTAGGGATCATACTCAGAAGACGACTTTGATTTGCGCATAGCGGGTGGCCCGTTTATTTACAAGGGCTTTTCGATCAAAGGAAGAGTGAATCTGTTTGGTTGGTCGATTTATGCGAATGTCAGATTATCAGATGCGGTAAGAAAATTGTTTAAGGCATCATCGGCTCAGTATCGACTATACTTTGGAAATAGTCATTCTGTATGTACCGGCCGGAAAGCCTTTTGGAGTTTTTTTTTGGGCCTTTTTTTTTATTTGCTTTACGTAATCTCTGTCCCGGTACCCGCAGAAGAAATCCTTTAGAAACTGCTCATGAGAGGAACTATAGTCATCTTGGAGGTCATCGTTGTTTTGGCAGAGGTATTTTCCTTATTGCAAGTTCATGCATAAACTACAAGTAAAAACTAACAAACAACAACTCTGAAGCTTTTAAACTTTCAGAACTAATTCACTTTTACTTTAATTAATCGTCGCGAGTACTTAAAACTCAAATGATTAGATCACAAAAGAGATGCAGAGTTTTTCTCTGTCCTTGTGTGGGCGGCCCATTTCCATTAGTAGGGCTAACGCTCACATGGTTTATATGGGTAGAAAACTAGCACTTCACATTACCCTCTAAAAGTTAAGTGTGTTGAAATATAAGTGCTACACGGCCGACGTTTGCAAAAACGTAACCCTTCCTTGTACCTTAAATTTTGGACCCATGTCACTTAACCTCATCTGGACGAAGAGTGATACCTACTTTTTAACAGTAACACTAATGCATCGGAAAGTGTCTATCACCTCAACACGAGTTTCCACTTTATTTATTCTCCGAAATCGTCCCAAATACATGTACATCGTGTTGTTTTTACAACCGTTTCATTGAAATTTCACTTTTTTGTTGGCTTTGAAAGACGGGAAAAGTGGTCATACTTTGATTCATAACCGAGCAATGAAGGGGAATGGGTTCAATACAGGGTTGAAGTCACAAACTGCTTTGCAGTCCAATCAAATAATACTTGAAGCCAGTCTGTAATACAAGTTAATTTCATGGGGACAAAATCTCATGACAAGCACATTTTGTAGCAGTCACGATTTATACTCACGGAAACGAGAAGAATGGTTGTTTTAAGATTTCTTATCTCACGTCCATGCCCTGTCAAAGAAAGCAGAAGTTCATAACCGAGAAGTGTCGATCTCTGTCATTTGGCCTTGGCCCATCAGTTTACGGTATTATAGGGACCTTAAGCAAGGACGACCACGACGACGGCTACGAGAACGTTATGGAAAATATTATTTCCCGTTATTATAATAATTTCGAGATTACTCCAAGTCGGTCAGCATGGAAAGAGACAAAATTGGTATGAACAGTGTGGATGTTTGAAGAGCAAATTGAAAATTCATCGTGAGATGCGTGCATCCTCCACCTAACCTCAAATATGATCATTTCACGTCGTTGTCAGGACGAGAACGGCTCCTAGCTGTTGTCGTCTTCCGCTCCCTGTTCTCTAAATTTAGAGTACAGGCCCCGCCAGATAATGGCCAATCAGATTGGGAATTACCGGAGCTTTCCTGATTTGTCCGCAACCAAATAGCCGCACGAGGGATTGCTCGTGCTAAATGCAAAATCGTGCATGGAACGATTGCATGCGGCTACCTTTTGTCAGTCCCGCAAAAATCTAGCAGTAGCCGCTCTAAAAGTAGTCCAAGGGCGCTTTCCTTTTGTCAGAACTGGCCGCCCAAACCCGTCAGTTTGCAAAGAAAATGGAACAGTTTGAAGGAACACATGAATGATAATCCCTTGCATTTTTTGGAGTAGTATGTATCTTTCTCGAAGTGTGTTAATTTGAAGGCGCTGTAGAGTTCCAGGTTAGTCCTTCAAAATGCGCAGTCTGTCCGGTCAGTTCTGTCAAATCGGAAGCGTCCTAAGGCAATGCCGTTAACTGATGGACCCCTTTCCATCGCAGATCAAGACTTCTTTGTTATGAACTTCTGAAGAAAGTCATTCATTATAATCAAAACTAAGGGAGATCTCCTGACACACACTGACAGAGAGGCTTGAGTAATCTCTGAAATGCCATGTCCTATTCTGGTGCATCGCTGACTTTAATTATCTGAAGTCTACGGTTTCATTTTTGGCAGGTCATTTTCATAGACTTAAAACCCGACCCCATCCAAATTTTGGACATCATTACAATCGTCCGCAGTCCTAGTGATAATACTAATGGACCTTGGTTTTATGTTGATGCCAGGAAGTCTCCACCCTTTATTGAGGTAAGGCAAAGTTTCTTTTAAATTTCTGTGTTGTGATTTTGTCACTGCAAACAGCAGTTTTGTGCACTAGCTGAAAATTTCCTGATTGGCGCGTTTCTCTCGTTTGGCGCTAAAACAGTGTGATTTTTTTGCTAAATGAGTTGTTAATTTGTTTACAATATATTGAAATCTATAGAGGGCGAATTCCTAAATACAAATAGGGTTAAATTCTCTTTACAAAACAGGCAAACTTAATTCAAATCTTATGTTGGTTTGTGATAATTAGAAGTGAAATCGGGTACCCATTTCACAACCCGCAAATGATTAGTCAACCCACAGATGTCGCCGAAATCGGGAAGAGTACTAGTAGAATTTGATGGAGCAAATTAGTGAAAGACGGGATCACTCACATATACTTTGAGCCCCTTCCTTTAATTTTGGCTTACAGAATTCTTCAGTTTCATGCTCCGGTTGGTTCTCTTTCGTCTGAGGCATTTGACAGAGAATTTGCGATTACATGCATTTGCATTTATCATGAACCACTGGAGCAATTTGCATTCGCGGTCTTTATTAATTCGGATATTACGCATTCGACTTTCTCACCAGTGGGCCACGTCGCTCCCACCTGATTCATGAAATGTGGTATGTTTTTACAGGTAATCGTATGATTTCGAGTGCAATTTTTGATAAATCAGGATGGGTAAAATTTTCAAATGCCATTTGTAGTCTTGTACAAGATAAATCTAAGGGTGTGTTCGATTGACCTAATTCCGGAATAAGAATATGAGAAGTGATGATTTAAAACGGTATTTCTGGCGTTTTGAAGCAACAAGGATGATAAAGATATGTTCGAAATAGCATTTTAGCAAGTGTTTGACAATTTGTATGTGAATCTCAGTAAAAATGAAGGATTTCTAACTTCTATTCCATGTATTCTTATTCCGGAATATCGTCAATCGAATGCACCCTAAGTGCATTAAGACGCAGTAATACGGGCAACATTTTTCGTGCAACTTGTCGCGCAATAATGTGGTACATGTAAGAAGGTGGTAATGCGTGCAACAAACCATCTCAACTTGCAAGGCAACATTGTTGCGCGACAAGTTGCATGATAAAATGTTGCCCGTATTACTGGGCCTTAAATCACGTGATTACTTATTAAGAATATACATGCAACATTTTGACTCTGGTTCCCTCTTATCGTGTTTATTTCGTGTCGTGGCTCAGTAGTCCCGTCATCATAATAAAGTTATTGGTTGAAAAAAATGTCAACTTTGATTGATATGCTAGCACTTGTGAAAACGTACAGAAAAAATTAAAAAAATTGACCCTCAAATTCTGAATTAAAACGTTGTCACTTCCCTCGCAACTTGTCCACCGTTTTACTTTGTTGCGCTTTCGCGACTTTTCTGTCAGTCAATTTAATTTCTACGTTCTGTGCTCAAATTTCGACTTTTTGCACTGGCTGGGATTAATTGGCATGTTCTCAGCGAAAGAGAATGCTGAAATTTTTGCATGTATATTATTAACGACATAACTCTCTGGATGAAGCAAATGCTGATGATCTCAGCCATCGCTAGTACCTCTCATATTGTTTTATCACTTGCTCTGTTTATAGGCTTATATAGAAGGTTACTCTAACATTCTGGGGATCTCGACTTATTGTCGCCTTAATCTGACCATGACCTCAATTGAGCTGGAGATTAGTGGAAATTTCTTGAACCTCATCAAAGCTGAATTGTTTTTATACACAAGTTACAGCATCAGCAAGTTTGGCGCGGAGTTCTATGTCCTTGTAACTGTGGACCTGCATGCCCTAAACCACGTAAGGATGTCAGTTATTATAATCCTAGCTCATTTCAAAAATCCTTCGACGGAAAGATGGAATCCATTTGAGCATTAACGCTAAAAACATCGCGCAGAATGGCTATTGCTCTCCGGATATTTACTTTACAGTCGCGGAAAAGTGTCAGGTCTGTAATAATAAAAGCAAGCGTAATTAGGGAACTTTTTTTATTGGTTGACATTTACGCGCACTGTCCAGAGCTTTGCTCAGTATCATGAAGAGGTGTGGAACAAAAACAAAAGATAGGAAGACCATTTTTTTTTCTTCTTTGTTTTCATATTCAATCACATACCGATCAAATTTCTCACTTTTGCTTTGGGAGACCTTTTCTAAAGCCTTGTTTAAACACTGAATTTCACCGACGAGCCGCCGAGCCACTCAAAGATATACCTTACTTGTTCTTAAACATTGAATTTCCTCGGCGGGCCGCCGAGTCACTCAAAGATATACCGTACTCGTTCTTTAACACTTAATTTCACTGCCGAGCCACTGAAAGATGTACCTTACTCATTCTTAAACATTGAATTTCACCGACGAGCGGCCGAGCCACTGAAAGATACTGACCTTACTCATTCTTTTAACATTGAGTTGCACCGACGAGCCACCTAGCCGCTCAAAGAAACACCTTACTCGTTCTTCAAACATTAAATTTCACGGACAAGCCATTCAAAGATTCTTTAACACTTAATTTCACGGACGAGCCGACGAACCATTCAAAGATATGCCTAACTCGTTCTTTTAAACATTGAATTTCATAGTCATAATTGATTTCTAATTCATAGTCTAATAGAGTTCCGTCCATTTGTTTCCTTTCGTTTCCCTCCTTCTCTCCCATAACGACTTATTCCACTCCAGTTCGTTTTATCCAATTTTATCCTAGTCTAGTCTATTCTATTGCATTCCACTACACAGTGCCATTTCACTATGAGATGTCTTGATAATCATTCCTTCACCTATTATTTAGGCGTTGGACCAAGCTGCCAAGTCAGTGAAGGCCGCTTTTCCAGTTCGTTTTATCCAATTTTATCCTAGTCTAGTCTATTCTATTGCATTCCACTTCACAATGCCATTTCACTCTGAGATGTCTTGATAATCATTCCTTCACCTATTATTTAGGCGTTGGACCAAGCTGCCAAGTCAGTGAAGGCCGCTTTTGATGCTGCGGAGCAGGAACTTGCCAATGCGAGGCAATCAGTTATTAATGCGAAAGAGGACTGCAAGAGGAAGATGTCGCTTAAGTGCGATAACTGCAGGACTCTAAAATGCATGGAAGCTGAGAGGGATTGTAAAGGAAAATTGGACGCAGCGGGCAAGTGGATTAGCAAAAATATTATAGCTCCGGTATGTGGAGTATTTTGTTTACTTCTCACTTTTTAGGGTCACAAACATACGTGTATTTCGCGATTGCGTCAGCACTGGTTGTATTTTTAACGTCTGAAACTGCGGTGTAAATCAAGTGAATTCAGGAGAAATACCTCTTACTAACCGAGTAAGTAACGGACTGAGTTTTTTCCCGTTGGTTTATGGCGTTTTGCGCGGGCTATAAATTAACAGGAAGAAAACGAGGATCTGTAACTAACAATGTGCACCGAGGAAACGAGGTTAGTAAGATATTCATTTTCTCTGCAGGGCAGGAAGGGAAACTAGTTGAAGTCAAGCGGGACGTTCAACTGCCAAAAATGATTGGCATGTGTAAAAATCTGAAAAACGAATAAATGTCATTGGCTTTTTGAAAGAGTGGCTTGCTAGATTCAAAGAGTTTCCCAAGTTTATTTCACATAAACTTGAAAACTCACCGAAAAATGTTGCATAAAAACTTCAACCTTAACGGCCGTACAGCGGACGGTACTGTAGAATACGGCTTGCTAAATAAGTCAAGAAATGTAACAAAAAACCACTAAATCTCTACAAAAAGAATTTGTTTTACGCCAGATACAAGGAAAAACTTCAGTTCTAGATTCTCCATTTAGAAAAAAACGCCTACCTGATAAATGCAGAAGGGGAGAACCTCCTTGACAAAGGAGCAATCAAACAGGCCCCTCCCGTAAGAGAGGCCCTGGTATAATTGGAATCCAAAGGATCAATGGTGATTTCACGCCAATTTTCTATGTGCCTGGCTAAGTTGCCAGCACAGGTTTATACCTCATTCAGGCCGTGTCCTTCATTGTCCTGCTATAATAATGTTGATGGGCTGCTGGTACTGGAACTTGAGTCGCGTAAACGGCCTCTTCCGGACGAAATTCCTCGGAACCCTTACAAAGGACTCTTCTTTCCTCGTGTACTGAAAGTAACAGTTTTCCCATCTGTGCGAGAGCCACTTGAAGGTGAATCACGACTACAGCAGGAGGCTTTCCTTGAAATTTTATTGAAATTTGTTGACCTTAATCTGTGTGGTAATTTTTGCTACAGCACTTGTACTCGGCTCCAACCTTCGGGTGGGCTCGAATTAGAATTTGAACTACCGGCCACGAGCTTAACCCGTTTTAGGCCTCGGTAGAATTGTCGACCTCTCTCTTCACTAGCTCCGTCAAAGCTGCGACAGACTTCACAAGGTCGTCGATACCCAGTTGACTTTTCATTTCATCCACGTCAAACTCGTAAGACCCCTCACCGCGACCTTCGTTGTCGGACTCGTCGCAGAGCTGCAAAATCTCTCCAGCATCCTGTCCATAAGGCTTACTAACGACCTCGTTCGCTGCCATATTGCTAGGAAAGGTAAAGGCAAGCGAAATAACTAGCTTAAGAGGCATTTAACTGAAAGAACAACGAAAGAACAACGAAATACTGACCTGTTTGTGAACACACAAAAGGAAGAACTGGTTATTATGCAGCACACCTGGGGTTATGCACCGTCGTCATTTACATTACAATTACTTTGGAAAGTGACCGCTGACTTGTTAGTACCGAAGGAGGTATGCAAATTAAGCCAAGCATATCGGAAGAGAATGACCGCCGTGACGTCATTGAAACCGTCCGTATGAAAACGACTAATTGATCACTACATGTTTCCGAGTTTATACGTCAGTGCCAAAAGGGCATGGGTCACAAAATATATTTTAAATGAATTAAATGAAGACCAAACCAGTAATGAATTAATCAGTAAATGGTCGAAACTACTTCCTTCATTCTTGTCTTCTTCCTCATCATTAGGTCAAGAAGTTTGTTAAGAAAGTATTCAAAGGTTGGAGAAAGAAGCGTGGTCTTGACAAACTGCGTAATGATGACTTTGCACATCATCTCCGACGTCGCCGTTTTATCAGCAAATTTATTTGCGAAGGAATTGTGGGAGGCGGCTGTAGAGGTTTGTGTTAGAGAAGCCTAGTAATAGTAATAATAGTGATGTATTGACTGAGATAGCGCGGGCCTCATGACGCATGCATTTTACATTTGTAATACGCATTCGTCCATTTTTGTAACCAGAGTCTTGAATAGGACCCAAGGTTCTGTGAAACTCTATGTAGGAGTACATGCGCCGTAGGATTCTTATAGCCAAAAATACTCTAACCATACCAGACCAGGGAACATACTGCTAACCACTCTATTTCCACTTTGAAGACGCTATATGTGAAAGAAATGGTTGAGGGTTCAAGCCAGAAGTTTTAGGTTTTATTTTTTTACAAACGTTTGTAACGGCGAAGATATGTCTTGATATAGTCATCTACATCCTCTATGGGTTCATTACGAACTTGCTGAATGACCAGGGGCGCGTTTCTCGAAAGTCCCGAAAACTTTCCGGGCCCGAAAAGCCATTTGTGAACCTGCCAACAGCTTGTTCAGGAAAGCCGACCTTTTAACATGTTTTCAAGCTAACTAAAAGAAACATGTCTGTGAAGTTTGACGACTTAAATCCTCTCCGTTCTTGAGATACAAAAGGAATTTTGACACCCGAAAATGCCCCGAAAAGGTTCGGGATTTAAGTCGTCCAACTTCACAGACATATTTCTTTAAGCTAGCTTGAAAACATGTTAAAAGGTCGCCTTTCCAAAACAAGCGGTTGGCAGTTTCACAAATGGCTTTTCGGGCCCGAAACGTTTTCGGGACTTTCGAGAAACGGGCCCCAGCTCCCAGTTGGCGTGGTAGCTCATTTGGTAGAGCGCACGCTGCACCAGTATCCCAGAAGTCGTGGATTAAAATCATGTCCCAGCGTGAATTTTTAATCCTCCACTGACTTTCGTTTGTGCTAAAGTAACGTTGATACGCTTATGTCCAGAAATATAGGTAATGGCGGAAATGCAGGATTTGTCGAAACTCTGCCAAATCTTCCACATTAGCTGAGTCGTCACCTTCTCGGCGAATTTTCGCCGAATATGCCATTTTTCGCCAAATCTGCCACATTCGCCAAGTCCACTGCTTTTGTTGGGCCCTTAACGCCAGCTCATTGCATTCGATGATTGCATTATTTGCAAAATTTTACCAAATCCGCCATGGCGAATTTTAGTTACCAGCTTGTCCGAAATGGCAGCTTCAGCTGCTAAATTTCGCCAAATCTGCCATTTTCGGCATTACCTGTATTTCTGGACATATATCTCCTTTGTTAAGTTCGATGTCTTAAAATACTTCCACTTTCCTTGGAGGAGGTAAAATTCAGCTGAAATAACAATTAATTGATCTTTTCAAGAATCGCAGCAATTGAGATTTTCTTTTGTGTCAGGGATCGAGCATCTTTGTGAAGGAACATGCAAGTTGGTAGAAGCTATTGGCAAGGGACTCTGTAATGTTTTGGATGTCGCAGTCGGTTTCCTGAAGTTAACCGAGATGGCCACTGCATGGGTTGGAGCCGCAATCAACTTTTTGCTTACTGCATTCAGAGTCAACAGGTATGGACTGGAATTCTAGGATGGTACTGTGGAGCTATGTGAACAATAATTATATGAATAGGCCCTTTTACAGTTTTGCGCTAAATAAACTGGCCGTATAAAGGGTTTTTGCTGGAACGTGGTAACTCCCGTGAAAAGTCTTTACCAGACTACCTCGCGGCCGTCACAAACAGCTGGACCTGGCGGCCGACCTCAAAAAAAGCTTACGAAAGTGCTTTCTGTCACTACCCATGCTTTTCAAACACATACAATTCCAATCAAACACGAAACACCCGATCAATTTAAAACGATTGATCGAAGCTTGGTCTCGATTGCTTGTTTACTTCGTGCTACAGGTTTGATGCATCTAATATGTGCGTTTTATTTCTTCCAGTATCAAAATTGAGTTTGCTTTGGCGGCCTACGCTTCGGGAGGCTTCCCGGATGTGACTTTCAATGCTGCAGTCGACTTAAGAATATTTGGAAAAAACTTGTATCTCTCTGTTGCATTCGACCTGAAGGATCCTGTAGGCAGTATTCAAGTGGGCGCTGATAGATCACTCTCGTGGTACAAAGATAAAATGAATAAAGAGAACCCAACGGACACTTCACGAAACTACTACGACAATCCAAACCCGTTTGTCGACTTCCAGTTGTCAGGTAAATTGAAATTGCAAAGTGAATTGGAATTTTTCGCGTTGAGCTAGCACTTGAAATATGAAGCGAGGATGAAAAAGAAAAAACCGCTTCCCATTCTCCATGTAAAATGTGTTTGACGGTTTAAACAAAGTTAGCCCAAGCTAAAATAACAAAACCGCGTTTAGAGGCATTGTGTGACTACAGTAAGTTATTGCAAAGGGAAATCGACATTTCGCCCAAATCCCAACGGATCGGCAAAAAAAAGTAATTAAAACACTACAACAGTTGCGTGATTTCGAAATGCTCTCAGTTCCTACCGTCTCAGTGAAGATTAGCTGGACTGCTAGTTTTCCTTTTCAAGCCAATCATGATTGATAACCTGTCTAAATTCTCGCCTGATTTTTAATCGTACCCTCTCCCTTTTTATCTCTCCAAGAACAATTCTTGATTGAGAACCAGCAGTCGGCCACAGATGAAAGATACGGACCTTGTTTGTACGTGGACTCCAAGGACGAGGGTTCGCTTATCAAAGTAACTGGATGCAATGAAACCGATGACAGGCAGAACTGGGCTTACACTCAAAAAGGACAAGTCAAGGCAAATGCTCTTTTGCTCGAAAGTCTACAGTTAGCCTAAGTTTTAATTCGTTCACGCCACATGGCTCGTCACGCATTCTCAAGAATCTCGATTGTTCTTCAATGTTGTTTGCCTCTGTTTTAAAACGAATCTTGGTGCGAACCGAATTTGATTTGCATTTCATTTGAACATTCGTCTTGAAACAGATGCGAACGACCAGTTTGGTTTACCACAATTTGGCGTGATCGTTATTCTTATGCAAACATTTTCCGGTTAAAAAAGGCAGCTTATCCCTTTATTAAACAAGCCATATATGCGTCCCTTGGGACCTCAAGGAAATGGGGTGCAACTATGTGTGCTATCAGTAACCCAGTTAACTAATAAATCTTCCTTAAATACACGTTTTGTCCTCGCAACACCGAATTACATTTGGTTCAAATATAAACTAATTACAATGTCATGCAATAACAAGGTTTCTTTATTTACTCAATGGAAACATCTTGGTGTTTGAGATTAAAACAATAAAAAAATAATTGTTTTCAAATGCGCTTAGCATGGGGACACTGCATATTCCCAAGAGCATTTGAAAACAACGGTTTATGAAGAATTTGGGGGGCAAACAAAGTGTATTATGGGGAATGCGAAAATAGAGAAAACCGAATTGCATTCTATGCCTTTCATCCTTTTAAAAATCGAAAATTTCACTTCCGGTAGGGTACAAAACCGTGTTAGTAAGGATGCTGGGAGTTTCAGGCTAGTGACGTCAAGCAGGGAATTTTACGGATAGAGATTGCGTTGTTTTGCCTTTTACATTACGGAGTTTAAGATCTGCGACGCAACGGTAACGAAAACGTCATTTCAAATTGCAACTTCAAGTTAATTAATCTTTTTCGTCATTATGTCGGCTTCTCTAACTTCTAAAAACTAGTGTAACTTTCCAGGAACTGAATTAGGAGGTGCGGTGTTGAAGCTACGACAGAAAATTCAATTTCGCTGCCTTGTGTTCACGTTCTCTGAAAAACTTGAGAATTGGTAATCTCACGTCGTAGATTTGCAGAAAACGTTAAAGAAATGTACCAAAATGAAAAATGCACGTGTAGAGCTTGCAAAGCTATTGTTTTTGGTCATTAAATATGCATAATTTGTGACGTTTTCGTTGCCGTCGCGTCGTGGATCTTAAACTCCCTATTATGGACCTCTCTCACGCGGGGGCCGATGTTGGCCAGAGACAATAGATTTCGTAGGCTGAGCCTGGAGTTCATGTCTTTGAAAACAAGTTTTACCGCGCAAAAACAAAAGTTTCAGGCTAGTGACGTCAAGCAGGGAATTTTACGGATAGAGATTGCGTTGTTTTGCCTTTTACATTACGGAGTTTAAGATCTGCGACGCAACGGTAACGAAAACGTCATTTCAAATTGCAACTTCAAGTTAATTAATCTTTTTCGTCATTATGTCGGCTTCTCTAACTTCTAAAAACTAGTGTAACTTTCCAGGAACTGAATTAGGAGGTGCGGTGTTGAAGCTACGACAGAAAATTCAATTTCGCTGCCTTGTGTTCACGTTCTCTGAAAAACTTGAGAATTGGTAATCTCACGTCGTAGATTTGCAGAAAACGTTAAAGAAATGTACCAAAATGAAAAATGCACGTGTAGAGCTTGCAAAGCTATTGTTTTTGGTCATTAAATATGCATAATTTGTGACGTTTTCGTTGCCGTCGCGTCGTGGATCTTAAACTCCCTATTATGGACCTTTCTCACGCGGGGGCCGATGTTGGCCAGAGACAATAGATTTCGTAGGCTGAGCCTGGAGTTCATGTCTTTGAAAACAAGTTTTACCGCGCAAAAACAAAAGTTTCTAGTTCCTCGGGACTCAACATGGCCTCCTTGTGAAAAGAATCAATTGCAACCAAATACAGAGGAAAATACGGGCACTGGAAGAATTTCGTTCTGGTATTGACGTCACGTACAGTTCTGCTATCCCCAGTCTCCTTACTAGGGCGAAGTGAAAATTCCGATTTTTAGCTCTTTTCAAAGGCGTATGGCCACACGGAAGGAAAATCGTTTGGAAGTTTTTTAAAGTGTTTGCATCTCAGAAAATTATGGTGTTTTAATTGAGTAAATGAAGCAAATTCTGTCATATATACTAGGCTAAATGGCTATAGCAAAGTAAACTTGGATTGAAGCTATACAGAATGGTTTTTAGCATAATAAAATTATATGAGAGTTTCGTACTGATATTGCAACTCATATAGCTCAAAATGTCTTATTTCCTTAAACGTCTTGAGCTGGCATTAGTGACAATACGTTTACTGGCTTGTAGTCAACCGTGCTACAGAAAAAATTAGAACGCGGCATAGTGTAGTTCTGGAAAAGACTATGTGTATGACACGTTTTAATTTGCATGCGCTCTATATCTTCATGTAATACTTGGTTAGGTTGCAGTGAAAAACTTGATCACAGGGTGCCGAGAGCTGCTCTTTTCAGTTCTTTTACTGCGATTTTCATAATTCTGCGAACGCTAAGCGCCAAACATAGTAGGGAAGATCGACACCAGTAGTGGTAGTGGTCTCGGACCCTTGAGCACGGTGTAAACCGTTGGAAAGGGAGCGTTCTGATTGGTGGATTTCAAAATGTTAATGAGATTTATTGGCTTCTGATTGACTAAAGGGTTTTTTTGCATAAATACATATTAATTATCACGTGCACAGACATTCTAATTGAGATGCATGGGTTTCTGATTGGTGGATTCAAGAATTGAAGATAATGTTTCGGAGAGAGAGGCGCGGTACTCGGTTGGCGGTCGTGGTCCTCAGCATAACCGTATTGGGTGGTGAGGAAGGGGTACAAGCAGCGGTCGTGCACCCACTGCTTGCAGCAGAACATGCGGCGGGGATGTTTGGTGACTTTCTTCCCGTAACGGGTTGACGCCAGGTGGCGAAAGATACCGAGGAGGGCTGTCTGCTTGAGGCTGTGGGGCTCCGTCACGTAATAGTCCACACAGATCGTGCATTTGCCTTCTTCTTGGATCTTTTGTCGGAGCACTTTCCACTTGGTCGCCATGATGGTGGCCCGTGCGTGCCTCAATCGCTTCTTGTGGGCTTCTTGGCGTTGGACGGCTTCGGATCTGATGAACAGGTCTCGCAGTCTCTCCCGGACACGTCTCAGATAACGGGCTGTTGAACGTGTGAATTTTGTGATGACTGGCATCTTGACTGAATATGATTTGTGTGATAGAAGGTCGTACAGTGTACCTGGAGAGTAGGGAAGAAGAGTATGTGGAGGAGGACGGAGAGGAGAGGTTTCCATTTATCCTGCAGAACAATTCTGTTTTGATTTTTCCTGGGGACCCAAGGTACGACACGGAAGCAGGAGTACCGTTTACCATCTGGGACTTGTACACCGAACCAGATTCTTATGACTACGACTCGGAAGACGAGTTTTCCAAGTTGAACTTACACTTGGACGATTTTAGAGACCCGCATACCTTGGAGTTTATTTTGAAAGGAGCGTTTGAACCTTGTGAAAATACTCGTTTTGTAAAATAAGGAAAGAATAAAAGTTTATTGAGAAAAAAAAGGACTTGTGTTTCATGCGTTCGGGGAAAAAACGAAAGTGTCTGTGATGTGCCCCGGCTCAGCCATGACGAGAACGGAGGCAGAAGCAACGGCAACAGCAACGAATACGTCGAGGTGCAGCTGCCGGACTGCAGACCCTGTTAGCCAACAACGCGGTCGGGTTACGCGCCCTCTTGGATGATGACGATACAGACGCAGACGACGACGATGAGAGACCTCCCCTGCATGTTTTTTTGACATCGAAAGTATGCAGGTAGGCGGACGTCACGTGTCCATCTGGTTGTCGGCGAAACAGCCGAGGACGATCGTCCCGTACGGTTCCGAGGGGACGGGTGCATCCGGGAGTTCGTGACATGCTTGTTGGCCCACAATTTCCAGGCTTACGATAGCTACCCGGTCATCCACGAGTTGCACTGCCAAAAACGACAACGCAAACAAGTGAGGAACATTGGCAAGGTTTTGCAGTTGACCTGTGACTACGAGGACACGACCATTTGATTCATCGATTCCTTGTCCTTGTTCCAAATGCCACTGAGTGCCTTTCCCGTGATCCTTGGACTCACCGAATTGAAGAAGAGACATATCCCTATTTGTTCAATAAACCCAAACACCAAGCTTACGTGGGACCTCTCCCCGACAAACACTTTTACATGCCCAAGGGAACGTGATTCGACGATCAAGTGGCCCGAGGGGTCACCACCGACCTGTTGTCGTATTTTGGGTTGGCCAGAAGCCCCGTGCACTCTCCACCCAATCGCTACCATCCCGTCTTGTCTTACCGTAGTCACGACAAGTTAATGTTTCCGCTATGCCGCGCATGCGTTGAAGAAAACGTACCAAAGGCATCCAACTATGCAAGGTGCGTGTTTTTTCGCTGAACGTCGAGGGCCATGCCCAATTAAATTATGACGTCTTACGTCAAAACACTCTCGACGAACTTCATCCTCCTTTGGATCGACCCCGCACGACCCGCGTCACTTAGTCCCATACCATCTATCGGGACCCCAAAGCCTATGCTCTAGAAATGCAGCAGGCCCACAAGGACTACCGTGTGGTGTATTCCAAGCAGGTACTGGTTCCCGACACCAGCAAGACCTATCTGTATGGTTACCAACGACGACCTGGATCTCCTAGACGATTTGATGGACCTGGGAGTGGCCTCCAACTTCTCCATAGAGACAACCTAGAAGATGAGTGTGGCGGGTTTTGAATCCCGTCACCGATCTTTGTTCTGTTTGTAAATAGCGTTAGGGACGAGGCTCGGCACTAGGCCACCTCACACGTTCCCATTTGTAACTAATCCTTTTGTTTTATTGAAATCGTTTTTTAAAAATTCTATTTCCGTTTTGTCCTTATTTGGGGGACATCCGGGATCTTATCCATGGGCGCCACCATCTTGAATCCCCCAATCAGAAATCCATACATCTCATTAAAAATGTCTGTTCACGTGATAATTAATATGTATTTATGCAAAAAACTTTTAGCCAATCAGAAGCCGATGCATCTCATTAACAATTTGAAATCCACCAATCAGAATGCTCCATTTACACCGTGTTCAAGGGTCCGAGACTACTCTGCCTCCGGAAAGTGAATTGGAATTTTTTAGTTTACAGCTTGAATAACATTATGATATCCTTTTCACTAGAGGTTCTTCCGTGAATAGTTCCCACAGATTCAATCGCTTTCCACTGGCGTCGAGTTGGCGCTTGACGATGGGGTTCTGCAGAATTATGAAAATCGCAGTGAGAAGGAAGAGGGGGGCTTGACAGCTTTTCAAGTTGTGATTGCAACATCATTCCATTTTACATTATTGTTATGGCGGCGAACTTGGCTTAAGCTACGCGTTCTAAAGATTGTCCGCATATCACTAGTAAATCGGAGGAGGAAAGGTCACGGTTTCCTTTAAAACAAACCAGTTGTTCATAAGTGCAATGATTTTGCCCATCGTATACTGAGAAAATGAAATTCTTAATTAGAGATACAAAAATAAACGTGGCATTTGCTCTTCTTTCAAAACGTTTAGTTCAAAGCAGTCTTTTCTGCTGCATGAGGCAAAAAAAAATTTTTCAGCAGAAAATCACTGACACTGGTTATACCAAAGGCCCAATTTAACCGCAGGTAGCTGTTTGTAAGGATCTTACTAATTGTTGATAATGTCTGCTTAACAGAATTCGCATTCTCAACTGTGTATCGATTCAAACGGAGCAACCCAAGGATCGAAGCTTATACAAAGCAAGTGTGATCCGAGGCAAGATGACCAGAACTTCCAATGTGACCTGACGGTTAGATCAGTCAAAAGGCGAAGAGCTGACCAGTGCTGGACCCTTGGTAATTCAACTAACTTATCTTGAGCTATAATCTTTGCCAGAAAGACAGAGTCTTTTAGAATGATTTTTTGGATCTCTTTTCCTTCCATGAATATGAAATACGATTGGGGAAATACTTAAACCCAAAAGAGGCTCGAGGGACCAAGCAAAGTTTAATTTGAGGAATGAACGTTTCACTGTTGCATGTGAAGAGTTTTGGCCATCGCTGTTATGAACGTTACTGAAGCATTACCGAAAGGAAAGCCGCACACATTTAGGCGTGAATGGAGCTTGAACCATTAAACTCTGCGATGCCGTTTGAGTGCCCATTTCTTCACGTACTTCTAATTGATCGCAGTTCAAACCAGCTTTTGCCTTTCGTGTATTAAGTATCTTCATTGTTTTATACTCACGTTGTCGAGTACCTGAAAGAGAAATAAAAAAAATAAAAAAATAAAAAAAATGCGTGCCGCGCGTACGGCACGATCATTGGTTCCCATGACAGTTAACCAATAATATTGCAGTTATTCAGCATTTTGTGGGTTTCCTTTTAAGGTACAACAAGTGTGAATGGTCCGGGATCCTTGGTTCACCTTGGTTCATTGAAATGCATTCATCCGGTTGGCGGAGGAAATAATGTACCTGATGGCACTAGGATGGTGATTTATACTGGATGTAGTTTGAGTCGGTGAGTATTAGAAAAAAAGCTATTCCACCTTTTACAGTTACGAGGCACGATTTGCCTCTTCGATCCGTCTGCCAAACAGTGCCCGCGTGCGGACTGCTGAGCTCCTGATCAATTTCTTGACTGGACTACAGGCATTCATGGTGACATTGCGGAACCACTTATCTGGTTGTTTTTACCGCTTTATTTTTTACCTTTTCGTGTGGATGCGTCTTTTGACAACCGATTCAGAGCGGAAAATCCCCGACTGAACGAAACAAGATGTCCTTTTTTTCTAAAAACCTGAAATTTGAATATCGTAAGGAGACAAGCAACTGCAAGTTAACTAGCCCGTTTCAAATTTTATAGTGCATTCCTTTTGAAGACATAGGGAGAATGGAGGCAACCGATATAGTCGCGAAAAGGTCGTGGACTTTCGCGAACCATGCACCTCCAGAAGAACCTATAACTGCACTGCTAAAAAGCTTTTTATTGCCTGCAGCATCGTCATCTGAACTTAGTCCTTCTTTTGGATGGTACGTGTACAATGATGCTCCATTTTTTATACTTATTTGGTCAACTTATTGTTCAGTTCGGCTAGCCTGAATTTCAGCCGTTTCTTCTAGTAACCTACAAGGCGACCAGAAGAAAAGAGACGTCTGAAATTCAGGCTAGCCAAATGTTAAAGTTGCTCTTGTTGCGGAATTCAAAGATCTAGTTAACCTCGATTTCTCGGTTATGGCTCTTTTTTTTTTCAGCTCAACTGTCAGAGTGCGAACTCATGGCTGAACGTAGATTTGCCCAAATTGGCCTAGTCCCCATCAGCGTCAGAAAAGTGACCATTTCCGTACAACGTTATGCTGGAAAATAAAAATAGCTCGGCACATCTGACCATGCAGTTGTTCTGTTGCATCACACCTTTTCAATATGGCAGCGACTGGCTTAGCAAATATTAGTAGCGAGAGTGAAGCGAGTAGCTTAGAATGAAAGTTCTGTGGACTTTTGTTCTTGAACTGGAAAACAACGCAGCTCATAATTTCGACCTATTTTGGTGATAAATGATTTATTGCCTTTTTTTTCTAGACTGGAATTTAAATTAGATGGCGGTAGTCTGATGCACACCAAGAGTGGTAAATGCGTGCGGCCAGTGGCGGCAGTTGCAGAAAATGTTGCACTCGGTTTGTACTCAACTTGTGGAGGACATCAGTTTAGTTTCACCGTTGGTGGATCGCTGCAGCATGTGGGAAGCAAGAAGTGCGTCGTTACCAAATCAAGGGTATGTGAATTCGTAGAATATAATTCCAATCGACCCTAATAACTAGATATCATTAGGGGTTGAAACAAGCAATGTGCATGTTGCATTATTTTATGACGGCTCACCCGATAGAAGATGTTACTCAGAACGCCTCGTTTAAGGACCATTGTGATTTTCTCAGGAGTGGGAACTGGCTGTCTTTAAGGAGAGAGTCTTAGATTTCGTACTTGCGGATTCATTCGTTTTCGAGGTCGGGTTTTCTTACATCAGATCTGCGGTTTTTCGGATTTGGTGTTTATTTTGCTTTTTTTAAAATTAGCTTTCGGTTTTCGTCTTTGAAACCGAATGTTTTGGATTTGGAATCCATTTGGTATTTGCAGACTCATTCCCATTTGCTCTCATTTGCAATTAACTTGACGTCACCTGCCGAGTGGATGATGCCACAGTTAGAACGACACTTGGCTTTAAGTCATGCGCTTACTTCCATAAAAAAAGTTGGCCTGTGAAATAGTTCATTCATTGTCTTTCCCCATGAAATTAAAGATTACTGATAAATTGATTTTATTGCTTAGGTTATGTTACCGGCAAACAGCGATGAGATAGTGTTGCACAGCGATTGCGAAAACACAGCCGTATCACAGACATTCAAGGAACACCTTAAATTCAACTTCATACCAAGTACGATTTGGCTTTGAGGTTTTCATTCTAAATATTTTTAGGGATCATCGGTGTCGCGGATTACGAACATTCCAGTAACCCATATTTCACTTTATGCCTACAGCTGATCCGAATGTCCATCTGGAAAAATGTACCTCTTTTGATCAGGCAAGACTCGATCAGAGGTTTGAGGTGGTGAACGAGATTGCAGCTAGTATTTGTTCCAAGTATGACAAGAGTAAGTCATGCAGACTTCATTTTGTGTCACGCACTTTTCTTTTTGCTCAGTTGCTCAATTTACTACGTTCATTCCCATTGCTCTTTATGAGTTATCTATGTACTAGCAAAGAGAAAAGGAACTGGTATCGAGTGAACCTATTACAGAGAACGAATTAAATAATGCCTTTATTTCGTAAGGCCTTAAATTCTGTCGCAGAACTGAACAAGCGTTTTTTTTCTGCAACACGCTGTTGGAAATTTTCTGAATGTTATGCCGTGAGGCATATTTCGTGGAGTATACCTCGCAACATTATGTGACTGTCTCCCACCAGTACACGTAATCGTCTGAGACGCACGAATTGCACAACTTTGATGTTTTTAAATTCAACGTAAATCGACAGGCATATGACCTCGATGTTCTAGGGAATAAAAGATGCTCTTATATTCCGCCCCCGCCCGGCTGCCCTAACCCCACTATATGCCAGAATTTTTTTCAAGTTGTAACTGACAGATTGATGATTGAAAAAGGCGATTAAGGTATTCCAACGGGATGCGTCCTGGGTTGTCTCGTCCTTAAGTCAATGAAATGAAATGAAGAGTCTACTCTCCTTGGATCAAAGAAACAGTCTCTTCTTTTTACTTCTGCAGATCTTGCTTACAAGAAATCAACAGCACAGTCAAGTACAGATTACAATGGCTTTAGCAGTCGAGCTGTGGACGAGAACCTTGGCCCTTACTATAGCAGCAAATCTTGTACACACACTAGGACAGAGACCGATCCATGGTGGAGAGTTGATCTTGGAAGAGAGTACATTGTAACAGGTGTGTTAGAAGCACTAAAACACTAACACTAAAGTCCGACCTTTCGCCTCTCAACGGCTTCATCAGGGACGAATAATGTGAAATAAAATATTCCGCGAGGGCCAAATAAAAGGGAAAAATGGTGTCACTATACTATTACAAGGCGAAACAACAGATTCTCACCCTTTAATTCATGATTTCCTCGGCCCTCGAATCCTTGATTCGACGACGACGGACGGATCCGAATCTTAGGCCCGACGCCCGAAATCTAGGATTCGGATCCCTCCCTCGTCGTTTTCTGTAGTCCCTTTATTGTCTTCTCACGCAACTCGGTCGTCACTTAGGGACACTCGAAAAATTGAAAAGAATGTTGGGATCTTCGATTTCTCTATCATATTTGGAGCATAGCTAACAAATACTATCCAACATAAATATTCAGGAAATTAAGACCATTAATAGACTAACAAATGTATAGCGTTTGTTTGGTCATTACTTGTGTGGCGATTATGTAATGTAAAAAATAAGACTTGAAAGCACCGCGGCGCAAAACGTAGGTTGAACAATAGTCTGAAACCTAGCACGAGGTTAGCCTATGTACAGTTTCCGGTGATATCAAACCATGCGAGGTTATGTATTTGACCTTAACTTTGAAAATTTCTTTTTTGCAGATAAAATTCCTTTTTAAATGCATAAAATCTACCTCCAGCTTTCGATCCCTTTTTTAATCCTGTTAGGAACATACAGAGCTGTAACAGTAGGTTGTCCTGCAGAATGACTTATGGTATTCTAAAAGCCAGAACAAATTATGGAATTTTCACGGGGTAAACTGAAAGTCTCAGAGTGCTCGATTGTGGAGCAACATAAATGATGAGATCACAAGCTCCTCATTCCTTTTGAAACGTTTCAAGGAAAAGCTAAAGTCGGCTGTTCTTGAAATATACTAGTTGAAGAATTTATCAACATTGCATTCCGCTGTCTACTTCTGACATCCTTAGCTTCCTTTTGCGGTTATTCTTCTTGCTATTTTATTTTATTTTTTCACTTTATGTTTTGTTTAGGTGTGTGGTGTAAGTGTGTGATACTCATAATTAATCACTTAAGTATGGCTGCCCTATCTTTTTAGCCCCTCTATGATATGGCTATTGCGGGCAGCCTGTATTCACATGTGATCACATGCAAGTTTTTGGGTACGAATAAAGTTGTTGTTATTTCACCTTGGCAGACGTCACCGTCATAAATCGGTTTGACTACTACGAGAGGCTGAAGAATTTCGACGTGAGAATTGGTGTCAACACCGATAACCTGCAGAACCCCACATGCTCTGACCGAGTGACATCAGTGGGCCAGGGAGCGGCTTTGCAACTTTCATGCGATCCACCCATCCCGGGAAGATACGTTTCAGTGCAAATGTTTGGTAAAGGGATTCTTACCATGTGTGAAGTAATGGTTTACTCGAGAGTAGGTAAGGAGTGCATGAGGTCATGCGCAGTCAAGAAAAGGCAAGCTTTGTTATATCCTCCTTTAACATTTTCTTATCTAGAGGAGAGCTTCTTTCGCTCAGCACCTAAAATGACTAGATCTGGCTAGCTCTAAAGTCTCAGAAATACGTGCATGTAGTCGGAGTCGGCTAGAGGTCGTTACCCCTCGGCACTGAACGCCGGAGGGAAAAGCGTCTTGTGGGGAAGATGATTTGCTTTAAGCATGAAAAATCTCCGGCTTGTTTCCTCTCTTAGTGTCTTAAAAAGGGTGGAGGTATATATCGTGGTGAAATATAATTATGATCAACTATTTTCTTTGTTGCACGACGCGATTGTATCCTCCCGAAATCTTGGAATTCATGTCGACGTTAACAAGATGATGTTCATCAACGTTAATCTGAAAGCAAAACGGATGTATAAAACGGATAACTGGTTTATTGCTCAATCAGGCAAAGAAAGGAAAACAAGCTATCGTTTGACTGAAACAAGAGACTGAATTTTCTCTACGTGAGAATTTCGACGTTCAAATATAAATAATTCAGGGTTAAAACCAATGTGGGGCTTTTGTCGTTTGGAAAACGTTATTTAACCATCAACCAATGTTGAGGTGAACACAATTAGTTAAAAATGAATGGCCTGTAAGATTCAGTTATCTTCACTTCTCATAAGCCTTTTTTTCATGATTTAGGCTCCTTGGCAGATCTGTGTCAGCTTGAAAACGGAGGATGTGAACAAGTTTGCTATAATTTGTGCAATCTCCAGGTGAAGTGCGGATGCTGGCCTGGGTTCACTCTCGCTTATGATGGGAAAACCTGTATCGGTAAGTTAAATAAATCTGTATATTTTTTTAAGTTCCTGTAGTTGTGCTTATAAAACCGCAACTATCACTGCAAAGCACCTTTTGCATGGTCGTCCCTTGCATAAGGTGCCAGACTGTGGGAGACAGATCTTTCGCATCAGCTGGTCCGAACGTCTGGAACAACCTCCCACTTTCAATTTTAAATGACTTGTTTAAGATCCCGCTGAAGACTTGCATACGTCATATTTATAATCTTCATCATAAAATATATCGTTTTAAACTGTTAGATCTAGAACTGCTACCTTTCTGCTTAAAATGTGTACTGTATTTGTAGATAGACTCCAATGAAAAGTGCTTTAGTTTTAGTATCACCCAACTAGTCGGTAGAAAAGGCACTAATAAAGTTAGCAAATGCAAGTTAAAGAAGTATTTTTTTGGGAATAAAACGAAAGAAAGCGTCACTCTTTTCGCTACTCGAGGACTAGTAATAATAGTCCTCTAGTAAAAAAAATGCCAATAAAAATGCAGGATTTTCATTAGTCCACTAGTTGGGTGATACTAATTATTAATAGTCTTTGAGTGCATACGTTGGTTTCGATTGCCAGACGTTGGTGGGGAGATAAACCTGAATTTAACCCCGAAACTCGACTTCTAAAGAGCAGCAGAAATCGAATCTTTGTGACTCAGCTTGGTTGATGTAGCTGTTTCCTGACTTTTTTCGCTTTTAATTGCCAGACAAGGATGAGTGCCAGGTCAACAATGGCGGATGTGATATCGTGAATGGCGTCTGTATCAACACACCGGGAAGTTACCACTGTGCATGTAAACGGGGATACGAACTCAAGGAGAATAGTGAAACAGATTGCGAAGGTAAAAGACACTTTTTGACCCTCGGACATTTTCTAAATTCCACATTATCATAAGTTAGCGACAAAACAAAGTTTCGGTTGACAGAAGAAAAGGAAATGAAATGAAAGAGATTTTCATACTTGGAAGGTTCTATCAAGGAGAGATCAGTTCATTGATAGATTTAACGGTCTATAGCAACAAGTCAAGTGGAACGTGTATAATTGTTGTCATTACAGAATAGCCGCTTGAATTCGGGTGGCTTTAGTTTCTTTCTTATGAAACGTCTTTATTAACTGCATCCAAGCAAGAGCTAGGGATGGCGCAGTGGTGAGATTACTTGCCTCCCACTAATGTGGTCCGGGTTTGCTGTTGACACTCGAATAGAGTGTTTTTAATTGAGTGTCGAACGCGATTAATGAATTGCTTTGGTTTTGCAGTTACTTCACTCAGTGATTGGTTGAAAGTTCTCGCGCAATTTTTTCAACCAATCAGAAGTGAAACCAAAACCAATCGTTGCTTGCGTGTGCACATTTTCCCGCGCTTTGTGTCGGCTACGTATGATTACTTCGAGTTTTGATTGGTTTACTGGTTTGTCTCCGTCCTCTTTGATTGGCCAAAGTAATTACTTTGGCTTTGGTTTTACGACACTCGATTGAAACTCGCTCTAAAGTTCATTAATCGTGGTCTAAGTAGCTCGCCTGAATAGCCACGCTACCTGCGTGCTACCATGGTCTCTGTATAAAGTGATAGCGAAAGGTGAAGCTCTTTCTAATTACTTATGCTTGGTTTGGCGACTGGGTTAAAATATCCACGGTGATGATACGGAAAATTTTCCATCTCAATAACTAAGCACTTTTTGAGGGGTTTTCACTTCAGTCTTTAAAATAATCACGCAATGTTATTCTTTGCCAGCGATTGGCTCTGAAATCTCGCCCCACGTTTTCAACCAATCAGAAAAGAAAACCAAAAGCATTCACGACTTGTACCTGCGCATTTTCCCGTGCTTTGGGCAAGTTACATTGAATTATGTTTGATTCATCTTTCTACGTGCGCTTGGTCAGAGGGCCTAGTTTTTGTTGTACGGTGGTCAGTTTTCTTTTATTAATGTTCGCTTACCCACTCGTGCAGCACTACATTTTACTGCGCTCGCCGTTGGGAGAACGTATCCTATTCTTATCACTTCTCTCTGCATGTTGTGCTATTTTAGGGTTTGGGCGCCATCTTGGACTGGCCTCGACTTCATGGGAGTGCCTTGAGCCCATGTAGTAGCAAACTACAACTTTCCAGTATATATCCCTTTGTTCAATTTCGTTTTACTACTCCCTTCAGCCTTCGCCTTGTATCCATCCATTGCACCAAAGTTGAGCTTTTAAACCTTATTGTTGAGTTCAACTTTGCAACTGGCTTATGATACTGCCTGAAAGCCCCTCACAAGTGCTCTTTCTCTGAATATTTCTGCGCAATCAGTACAATAAAATACCTTATACTAATCCATTATTATCACTAGTTTAGAAATTATCCCCGTTAAGTATGAATTTGAAATGGCTTTAGCTTAAGAGTGATTATCAACCTGATGGTTGAATTTTGTGTTTTTCGGGACGGTTTCAATTTAAATCACCTTCATTAACAAACATTATTTTATCCTCAAAGATATTCATTAAGTGGCTGTTCTTTCAGATTTCAACGAATGTAACTTGAATAATGCTGGTTGTGAACATGTGTGTAACAACACCGGTGGAAGCTTCAACTGTGATTGCAGAGCAGGCTACAAACTTAAAAGTGATTCAAGGGGATGTGAAGGTAGGGCTCGTTCGTTCCCATCGCAACGCTTCTTATTGTATAGAGCTAAAAACCTCAAATATTCTTCACTATTAACTGCCTCATTAGCGAATCCCATTTCAGACGACGTCCATTTATTTAAGGTGGCTCTTGTCACTGTTTTTGTCAGACTTCGTGCTTTGAATAAAAAAAAATTAAAAAAAAATGCATGCAAGGTAGGCTTTCAATTTTTCATGCTACACCGAACTGGTAGTCTTGGACCAAAGTTTGGCTTTTACTAGTTGCCTACAAACAAAGGTCAGATAGGAACAGTAGCGCGCATTTATCATTCCAATCAACACCCTGGTCAGACATTTTATACTGTAAAATTTAGGCTTCGTGCCCTTGGTACACTGAATCGGATTTTCGTCTTCTCTTCAGACGTCGATGAATGCACTGAACTGAACAATGGTGACTGTGAACACAGTTGTTCGAACTTTGAAGGAGGATACTATTGCTCCTGTAATGTCGGATACACACTTATGGAAGATGACAAGGCTTGTGAGGGTAGGTGTAAAAGAACCGTTTGACTGCGAGAGTGAGAAAAATAATGGTTACAGATAGAGAGGCGTCCTCGGGTTACGTGAATTTTAGTGTAGGTAATTACATGATTTCGAGTACAATTTGGAATAACTAAATGCGAGTGAATTTTTCAGACCATCAAAATTGCTTAATCCTGTAGGGCGAGTGCAATTTGTAGCATGAAAAATTCACGAGAAATCATGTGATTACGTATTTAACATGAAAAAAGGAAGACATTTGTACAAAACAAGTGAAATTTTAACAGCGCGCACTTTAATTTTCTATCAAGGTCATTCAAATGATTGGTTGAAACAGATTACAGTGTTTGTCAAATTCAAGAATTACAAGAGGGACGTTCAAAAATTAATAAACTGTAAACTTGGAAACGTGAACATTAAGTTGCACTTGTGTTACAAATTTGCATCCTTGTTGTACGAGACCTGCATTCTTTTTAACCCAATCAGTAATTTTTTCGTGTACATCATATTGATCTTTAGTTATTTATAGATTTTACAATGAAAACGAAAGAATGTTTCCGGTGTCGAGTGCATAGACAACTGGTAAAGAAGCAAAGAAGAATCGCGTTTCTCCTAAGGCGCCATCATGCAATGACAGGTTGATACACTCCGATGAGTTTATGGGACGTATGATTCGGTAGTCGTGTTATCAAGGGTTTTCCTGGTTGTGTTGGTAATCCCCCCCATTTTTTCTTTCTTTCTTTCGTATGTTAGAAATCTATTGTCCTGCTCTGGAAGCTCCTTTCCGCGGTCACATCGCCCCTGCAACTTGCACTGACGACCGAGTAAACATCAGACGTAACACTATCTGCACCTACGGTTGCGTTTCTGGCCACTATTTAAGCGGCGGAGATCCTTCCCTTCAATGTCAGATGGATGGATTGTGGAAGGGAAGCGTACCTCATTGTAGACGTAAGTAGTTCGGTGTCGTTGGTTGGGAAACAAAGTAAACTAAGTAGTAGCCGTGTCTTATAAATCCTTTACGAGGCATCCTTGTACTGCGAATGAAGGGAAAATTGGGCTGAAGTGCAGGTTCATGCCGGGAAAAGGCTTTTTAGTCTAATTTCGCTGAATGGTGATTGGTTCTCTCCACATTCCGCCCCGCTCTCTGTATTATAG
Source organism: Montipora foliosa (assembly GCF_036669935.1). NCBI lineage: Eukaryota > Metazoa > Cnidaria > Anthozoa > Scleractinia > Acroporidae > Montipora > Montipora foliosa. The sequence goes on along the minus strand of NC_090869.1, from coordinate 57,341,461 downwards.
CGATACTCCCCGCTACGTCACCTATTGTCATTAATGTACCAACCAGAGATCTTTTCACTGTCAAAACAAAGGATACTTTTGTTCTGTGGTTGGCAAAATTTAAATAACAAAAGAATTGTTTATAAACAGTGAAGTCTCCTATACATGTTTTTTTTTGTACAGGGTACATCATTCACTCGTCCTCAGACTCGACGATCTTTTCGTTGAGCTGTGAAAAGAAAGACGTCTGGCCGGTTTCGAAATACTCACTGTCCGGTTGTTGTTAAGATGTACGAAACGCCTATCTTTTGAACTGCGGACTGTAAAGATTCCAAGCGACAAAGATAATAGACCACTTTGATAAATGGCCACCACCTTTACATTCTATTGTGTTTATGTTAAGTAGACCTGCTGCCTCAGTTTGAAACAAAATTTCTTATGAAAAGGCTAGAAAGGCTTGTTAGCATTAAAACAGAAGAATGTTCTATTCGGCAGCATTATGAGGTCTATCTCAGTTGAAGGCAACTTAAAGCACTTGCAAAGGAAGACTGAGGAAAGTCCACGCCTACGAGACTCGACCCCAAGACGGTGCAACTGCGGCGCACTGCACCATCATAGCTATCAAGGCGTTTGGGAATTGGTCAGTTACGAGTTCATACTTCGTATATCCACTTCCGGGCGAATGAATGATTGTAAAACATATCTTTCGAACTGCGGGCTGTAAAGACTCTAAGGGAGAAGGATCATCGCATTTGTTACTGAGGGACGTAATTAGTCGAAAAGATCGATTGTTGTCGGTGACAACCACACTTCAGCCATAAATTATTTTGAAAAATGCGCTGAAGAGTCGAGAGTTAGGAATAGCCAGAGTCATTTGAGAGATTCAGCATCGAGTTTACGTGAAACGGCAAACGATGGGCTGCTTCTTTTTAGAAAAGCATGAAATTTTTCTTATCCTTGCCTGGAACTTGAAACTACCCAATGTCAAGCTTCATGTAAAACGGGAGCTCACATCGGCAAATCTCCCAGTTTCAACCCTGTAATTCCAACACCGTTCCTCCCGTTTTAGTCCCTGAATGTCTCGTTAACGTTGGAGTCGTTGAACTCCCTGTTATCAGGGCGAGAACGGCAAATTAATATTCCAGAATGTAAAACGGGAGTGCAAGAAATGGAGGGCTGTTGTTTTTGCTCAATTAACTTATCGTTTTGAGATTCTTGGCGTCGTGTTGTTGGTTTAAAAAAAGGAGCATTAACCTATAGTACGGTGCCAGAAATCGAGGTTAGCAGTGCATGCAATCTCCTCCTTTTTTGTCTATCACAAAGATGCTTTTTCCAAGGAATTAACGAATGAATTAACCTTTCTCTCTCCAGCGGTCGTTTGCCAGCGGTTGTCTCCACCCAGCGATGTCAGCGTCGTCCCTGCATCGTGTTCTCAAGCAGACGTGGAGTATGGCACACGATGTGTCTTCTGCTGTGGTGATGGATATGAACTGCGCGGTCCTCGCTACACCACGTGTCAGAACGATACAAGCTGGAGTGATATCGCTCCACTGTCCTGCGAAAGAGGTAAGAAACGTTTAACAACAGCCACCATCTTGCAGCACTTCAGTGAATATAGCAGCTGCTCAATAGCATTACACTGAGGGAAGAATTTAGCTTCTTCGCTGTTTACAACTGTTTGAAACTGCTACAATCCTTGATATGATTTTTGAAGTTGAGGTTTTAAACCTTTGCATAAACCGTGGACGATTAACCTTGCACAAGGTTGGTGGATCAGAGAAGATCGTAATCAGTCAAAATTGATTAAATTTTTTTTTCTTAAAGTCAAGTAGACTATTGCACGACTGATCAAACAACGCGAAACGTCATCAGGTTTATTTGGAGATCTAACGAATATATTTTTTTTCCTGTTTATTTATTTATTTATTTACACCGTTACATAGCATTTCCAAAATAGATTAATTACAGGCATTGCTAGAACATGCAACGCACAAAAACACACATTCACAACCACAAACAAAGGCTAAGCAAAATTTATAACACTAAATTCTAAAAGAACCGGGCATGACAAACAGAAAATACATTTCGCAAGGGATAATCTTTCAAAATTTAAGCGTCATGCAGAGGATTGAATAAGCACTTTTGATTAAAATTGTCTAAAGTAGCATTAATACAATTCAGTGATATTTTTGCTTTAACTTAACCTTAAATAATTGTATATTTGGTTTCACGTTATTTCTTCTACAATAATAAATAATAGATTTCCCTAGTATAATACAGTAATTCAAAAAACCATTATTATTGCCACTGGTGCCTACAATTACATCTTGCGAGGTTAAATTAATATTAGAATTCGTACATTTCTTCCAACATAACTCAAAGTCTTTCCAAAATATGAGAGAGAATGAGTAACTAAAAATAAGTGCTCAATATCTTCCTTAGTTAAATTACAAAACGTACATAAATCAGATTCCACTACACCCATTTTCTTTAAAAGTATGTTGGTACAAGTTATGTAATTAAGTACTTTAAATTGAAAATCGCGTAAATAAGTTTCTAAACAAAGTAATTTCGGCAAACTATCATTTTCCTTCCCTCTTAACGAAACAGGTTTGGCCGATCTCAGACCAGCCCACGCCAAAAAATTACAATTTAATTCGAAATCCGTCCGTATGAGATCCAAGGACTCTACATTGCTAAGATGCAATCTTAACTGACGGATAGAAATTAAATTTTTGTCAAAAGACCTTCTATAAAAAACCGGTTTTCCATTAATTCTAATGTTCTTATTGTTCCAAATGATCGAGGTTGAGTCATCTTCTGTAGAAAAGGCATTCCTAAATTCTGCCCAAAACTGAATCAACTCTTCATAAAATTTATTGGTTATGTTATACTCTCTGGGTTCATAGTCACAATGAAAAAGGAAATCCCCACCAAAAGGTTTCATTAAAAACCTTAAAAACCTTTTCCAACCAGCATCCTCGTCAATATAAAGCCTCCTCAGCCACGCTAACCTGAGCGATCTCACCATCGTTTCAAAATTCAAAAGAATTAAACCCCAATTTTCAAAATTATTAATCATAGCTTTTCTGGCCACCCTGTCCTGTCCTTTCCATAAAAATTTGAAAATGATCCTATTAGCTTCTTTAATAACTTCCTCTGGTACTGGAAACATACTTGCTATATATATCAGCTTTGAGAGGAGGAGAGTGTTGATAAGTTGTGCACGCCCGTGCATAGTACGACCTCTTCCTCTCCACCAATTAGCCGTATCTTCCATTTTCTTCAAACGTTGTTTATAATTTAGTTTAGTAAACTCGTCATAATCATAGGTCAAATAAACACCTAAACATTTGATAGGACTCTTTGGCCATTTTAGCCCTAGAACTTCACGCTTACAGTTACCGCTCGCTCCTATCCACATACATTCAGATTTCGAAATATTAATCTTCAGACCAGAAACTTTTTCATAGCTTTTAAGTACATCTAAGAAAACCTTTACCGATTCTTCATCTTTGAAAATCCCAGTTGTATCATCTGCATACTGTACTAATTTATACTCTTGATCTCCCAATACTAATGCCACGAATGTTAGTATTTGTTCTTATAACTATAGCTAAATTTTTTACTGCAGCAATGAAGAGATAAGGCGATAATGGATCACCCTGGCGAACGCCTCTCTCGAGAGCAAAAAAATCCGAATGCACACCATTAGAAACACAACTCGAGATATCAGTGTATAACAAGGAGACCCATTTTTTAAAGTCCGAGCCGAGATTAAAGACGTCAAGACATTGTGTAAAAAATTCCATTCAACGCTATCAAATGCCTTTTCAAAATCCAGAAACGCTAAGCCGGATACCACCAATTCCTTCACCCTTCGTGAACTCCATAATATCATCAATTGTTCGTATTGTTTCACCTATAAACCTACTTTCAACATAACCGCTTTGATTACTATGAATTATGTTAGGCAATTTTTTTTTAATACGATAAGCTAATGCTTTGGACAAAAGCTTAACATCCGTATTCAACAACGAAATGGGCCTCCAATTGCCCAACAGCGTCCTGTCCTAACAATTGCTTGCCTCTGCGAAATGGACAGACGTCCTGAATCAAACGCTGCATTCAGTGAATCAACAAGAGTTTCTCCAAGTAGATACCAAAAGGCTTTGCAAAATTCAGCCGGAAGCCCGTCGATACCAGGAACCTTATTGTCTTTAAACGACTTTAATATCTCTTTAATTTCCTCAATTCTTACCCTTCTTTCGCATATTTCTTTAAATTCTTCAGACAATTTTGGAATATTCTCATTTTCGAAGAAAATCAACGAGCTTAGACTTATACAAATTTTTGTAAAACGTTTTGACACCTTCCAAGATTTCAAATGGATTGGAAGTAATAACTCCACTTAAATTCAATTTTCTTACATGTTTACGAATATGATTTCTTTTTTCCAAATTTAAAAAGTACTTGTTGCTTTTCTCTCCATATTCGTGCGAACATGCTCTAGCTCTGACAATGATTCCCTCCGTCTTCTTCTCTTCCATAAGTTTCAACTGAGCTTTAATTTTCTCTAAATTATAAAAAGAATCATCCGATGGGCACAATTCATGGATCACGTTTAAAGTCTCCTAAGTCTTAAGTAACTGCAACTCTTCCTTTTTTCTATTCCACGCAACCGTTTTTGAAAATTTAATCGAAAATTCCGTTATTTTACATTTAATCCAATCCCAGGACATTTGTTTGTCATCAAAAAGCATGTTGGAATGATTTATCCAAACAGGAATAAAGCGCTCCATCGCATCAACGTAATCCTCGTTCATGAGAAGAGAAACATTTAATTTCCACGAACCTGGACCTTTTAGCTGTTCCTCTATGACTTTAACTTCAATTGTTATCGCCGAGTGGTCAGTTTTAATTGCAGGACAGATATCTACACTATTAATGTGATCAAAAAGGTGAGCAGAAGTCAACCAAAAATCAAGTCTACAAAAAACAAAGGGTGATTTTTGGCTCCAGGTGTAACTTTTTACGTCCGGATTTTTAATTCTCCAAATGTCCTGCAAATTAAAAGTTGTTTGCCAGCCTTCTATTGCACTAACAACATTAGCCCGTGGAACCAAAATACCACCTTGTTTATCTAAACGTGGGTTCAAAGGACAGTTAAAATCGCCACCTATAATAATGTTATCCTCGTCACTTATTCCAAATTCTAGCAAGTGTCCCTGGAGATTTTCAAAGAATTGGCACGAACAACGATCCTCATTTGGCGCATAAATATTCACAGTAGTAAAGGCGCTGTCTTCTAGTTTTCCTTTTATAACCAAAAGTTTTCCCTGACCATCCCTTTTAACCGCATCTATGTTTATATCAAAACCACTCCTAAAAAAAATTGCTACCCCTCTTGCATTTTTTGAACCATGAGAAAAAAACATACTTCCTCCGCATTCTCGCTCCCATTCCGGTAATATTGCGCGTGCTAGTTTGCGACGATTGAGATTTTTTTTGTCGTTTTCTGCCTTTTGGTGTTGAACTTCAAAGGGTTGTGGCTCTTAAGTTAACTTAAGACAATTGTGTTAACGTTTAAGATTGGACTCGAAAAGAGTTCGCATGTAAAAGCACCAGAAGTCCTTTCTTGGAACTTACACTTGCATATCTGTGTCATGAGTTAACTCGTTAACTCATCGTCTTTTTCTTGTTCTTGTTCTTGGGAAAGACACTTTACTCTCACGGTGCTTCTCTCCGTCCAGGTGTATAAATGGGTACCGCCGAAAACGCTGGGGGTAACCCTGCGATGGACTAGCATCCCATCCAGGGGAGAATAGAAATACTCGTAGTCGCTTCATGCTACGGCACCCGGAGATAAGCGCCGGCCTGATGGGCCTTTCTAGGCTCGTAACAGAGACTTTGAACCTTTTTTAGAATTTTCAACTCAGCTAATCAATGATATTAAGGAATCACTTCATCCAAGTGTCGTTAACCACCAATCACTATAAATCTCACACAATAACCTAATTCCACAACTCTTTTTGCATTATTCACTGCGACTGTTTTCGTAGCTGTAAATTTAGCTCCAACAACACGGCGTGATGTGACGTAACGTAATCCTTCCAATATTTCCTCTTTTTGTGCGATGGACGTAACTATAATTGGAAGAGTTCTGTTGGTTTGTCTTGGCCTCTGAGCCAAGCAAAAATGACCAAAACCAGACCCGGAGCCTACAGCTCCCATACTGGGCCTATGTAACGGCACTTTTACAGACCGATCTATTTTTAGACTATCTTTTCGGGAAAAAAACAAAGGCAGTTCCGGTTCGGTGACCCTATGACGTCAGCTTAATTTCTTGTAATTGGTCATCGGGCACCTGTGGGAGTCTCATTAGCGGGAATAAATCGGTCTGTGAAAACGCCGTGACACGAACACAGTAGAGTTGTAAGCTCCGGGTCAGGGGTTCCTGCTAAAAATGTGAATGAATAAGGACTATTTGTAATGTTTTCAGTTTACACGGATCCGTGGATCGCTTGTCCAATCAACAGAGAGGAAGAGCTTTGGTCAAACAAGTCAACAGTGGTTCTTGGATTCAAATGGCAGCTTCCTCGCACAAACATGCAAAACATTACAGTGTCGCCTAGCAAATACGATGAGAACTATCCTTTCCCTGTTGGCAGGCATCGTATCACGTGGACAGGAATCGGTGATAGCGGAACATCGAAGAGCTGCAGTTTCTATGTCACTGTGATTGGTAAGATCATCTTCCCAAGTAAATCTAAAATGCTTTAGGTCGGAATGCTGCACTGCAGAAAATACACGTTTTCGGGATACAACGCATAACGATTGAAAATCATATCCATTTTTATCATAGCTTACATATTCATGGGATCAATTTTGAGAAGCGGGAACCTGCTTTACAATCAGCTCGGGGACTGTGCTTATGACGTACTTGGCTGAAGGCAATGAGTCGTCCAAAAAGAATGATCAAAGATAGCAAACAAAGGGAAATTTCACACAATATCAACCGCACCGGAAATATTCTTCTTCTTTTGGCATACTAGCACTTCCTTTCTTGGTCAAAACCTTGTCTTCACAAGCGACGCAAACAATGGCAGAAGCGTCAAACGCGAGTTCATCCACCTGTTGTCAATTAGTACCTTTTTTTCCTAACAACAACTTCTAGTGATAAAAACGCAATCGAGTTTGCGTAGGTTTCTACAACCGACTTATGTTTGCGTCGCTTCCGAAAACCAGGTCCAAGGTTTTCCCAAGGCTCTTGGGTGACGTGGCGTCAAAGATAAGTTACTTTTCATAACATACTCAAACGTACTTGCTTTGCAGATGATGTATTTACTTTGTTAACTATGGTACTCTTCAGACGTTTGGGGAACAGTTGAGAGGCCATAATTGCCTGCTCTTCACTGCACTTCGAGCAACTCTTACTCCAAACAAACGGAGCGCATCGTGGCTGTATATAGACCGAATGCATAAATGGCGGCCAAAAAAATATTCTTTTGTTTATGTGCTAATTAGCCTCACTAGCCTCGTTTGTATGGACAAAATACAAAAGAAAGGTTGCTTGAGAGCGAGGCTAGTGAGCACATAAACAAAAGAATACATTTTTGGCCGCCATTTATGCATTCGATCAATACGATGGGTATAAAATGAAGTAATTTTTTTAGTATCGCACAGAGTTTGCAAGAAGACTCCAGAATGTTGGAATTGTTACGAAATAGGCCATTTCCGAGTTCGTGTCTGCCTCCTCTTTAAAGAGAGTTTTAGTGCGAAGTTTTTCTTACGGAAATTAGTTTTCATTCATATGTAAAGTAGAACTAATTACTATCACAAAGACTTCGCACTTATACTCGCTTTGAAGAGATCGGAAATGACCTGTTGTCACATGACCCCAGTCAGTGTTAGCCGGAAAATCCAGACTTGTAATCGGAATGTCAAAGGTTCGACTTCTCAAAAGAGCACTCTGATTTTTGCCGAGTACGTCCGAGTAACCATCAAAGAGAAATTACGTCGCTTTCATTTTTCTTATTCAAAACTTTTAGACGTGACACCGCCCTCAGTAGTAAGCTGCCCTTCGGATGTGTTAGACACTACAAACGTACTGCAAAAAGCCATGTATTGGACACCACCAACGTTCAGTGATAATGTGAAAGTGGTTAGCATTATTTCCAACCGTGAGCCAGGCTTCTTAATGGATGCATACAGAACGGTTACTGTTCGATACGAGGCTTCCGACGCCGCCGGTAACGTTGCCTATTGCCTCTTCAACGTGACCTTAGAGGGTAGGTTGATTCCTTGTAATAGCCAGAGCTGTGATACCCTTGTAAAACTATCACGTATGCTTTTACCATGAAAATCAAAGTGGTAGCAAGTAAGAATTTCTATATAAACGTATAGTGAGAGAAATGCATATTTGGACGAAAGGTAGATCAAGTGATACTCGCACTTAACTAGACAGTTTAAGTAATGGTTTGACCGTCACTGTAAAGCGACAAGTGCTTAATTTGTCCAGATAAGTGCGAAGATGACTGCTACCTTTCGTCTGTGACCCATACTTCAAATATACATTTCTTTCATTCGTCAGTCCTTTCACGGGAACACACATGAGCCCAACAAATTAACGTGTTCCCGTCTGAGTGGCTTTGTGACTCAGTTGGTAAAGCATTGCTTCGGCATTGCGGAGGTCATGGGTTCGAATCCCTTTGATACCACCTGAATTTTTCGGGTGTATCAATTAAAGAGGCCATTGCTTTAAATTCTGCAGATAAGTGCGAAGATCACTTCTACCCTTCATAAACATATAGATAAGCTAATATTCTTAACATTTCTCTTCAGTTTTGTCGACGAAAATGAGAAAAGGAATATGTATTTTTAAAACGTTTACGTCAATTCCATGTTGTTAAAGTTTCTCTAAATTTTATTTTGGCCTAAATTAGCCGGTATCAAGAATACCATAATACTCTTTGTTTGTCCCTCCAAAATTTTGCATAAGCATTGTTTATATTTTCTCTTGGGACTTATAATGGTCCCAAGAGAAACTGGAAACATGCTCATGCAAAATTTTGGAGGGACAAAGAGTCTCACGGTAATTTTGATATTCACTACTTGCACAATCCCATAATACACTTCTATTACCACCCAGAACTTTTGCATAACCATTGTATGCAATTTCTCCTGGGTCATGAAAATGTCCCAAGAGAAGTCGAAAACAATACCTATGCAGATTTTTTGGGGGGTAAAAGAGGTGTATTATGGGATTTGTGCAAGTAGTGAATTAGCTAATTGGTCCCAGATACATTTGCCGCTATCCACAGGTGGCACTCTAGCTCTTTTTTAAAGATAGGGACAAGCTTTCGATAATAAATTACGCACCAAGGACGCGTTAGTTAAAAAAAGGACTATGAGCTATCTTGAGACATTCATAATGACATTTGCTCGCTCCCCCGGTGCGATCCGACATTTTTCCCCAAGGTTGAAGGAACCGAGGGACAATAGGGGACTGTGAACAGTCTTGTCGTTTAAAGGCCGAATCACTATGTCCTTTGGATAACTCACTATTCTGCAATTTTAACGCTCCCCGTTCAACGTCATTTGACTAAAACAGGAGCCCATGACTAAAGCTACCATTATCATTGTAGGTCTTGCTTCATCCCTATCATTGGCGCTTAGCTATGGTTTGGCATTGGGCGAAAGTTATTCGGTCTTTTAATGAATTGTTTAGATGTAGTTGGAGGACACAACGCAAAAAAAAAGCGACCTCAGTTTTTTGTCCATTTATTTGACCATTGCCATTTCGTTTTTAATTTAAT
>NC_090869.1:57324164-57326664 GCF_036669935.1 Montipora foliosa | reverse complement strand
TCTGTCCTAAAAACTACTCCACCGCTTTCACGGGCTCCAAGCACAGTTCACACTGCCTGCGTAAGTGACAGCATGTACTCAATTATGTTGCAGTCATTTACAGGGTTCGTGCAGCTCTTTGAAGTCCTTGAAAATAATTCAAGGGCGCTTAAAAAGCCCTTGAAAAAAGGATTTTGTGAGAAAGTGCGTGAAAACTCCTTGAATTTTGGCTTGGGTTAAAATTGTAGTGGCAGGATTAACGCTCACATGGTTCATATTGGGTAGAAACCTGGGACTTCACATTACACTCTAATCAGTTAAGTCTGTTCAAATATAAGTGCTACACGGCCAACGTTTGCAAAAACGTAATCCTTCCTTGTACTTGTACATGTTCATTGCCGTGACTTTATCATCTTCAGTTCCCACGGCCTGCTCCCGTCTGACCTTGCAGCTCAATCGGTAGAGCAGCGGTGATCTAACCCGAAGGTCGTGGGTTCAATTCCCACCCTGGTCAGAGTGATTCTCTGTCCTTGTGTGGGCGCATGGTTCATATGGGGTAGAAACCTAGCACTTCACATTACACTCTAATCACTTAAGTTTGTTAAAATTGTAGAGATTGCAGTATGCCAAGAGAAAATGATGATCATGCTAAGTTAAAGAGACTAAATGCAAAATTTAAAATGCCTGGGCATGCACTTAACTTGCAGGATGTGGGAGAGAATGTCAAGGAATACTTTTTCAGAAAATAAAACACTGAAACACGATTTGTGGCATAGAAATCGTCTTACAAACACTCCTTGAAAATTCAATTTCTGGTTCTTGAAAACTCCTTGAATACTCCTTGAATTTTATATGCAAAATCCAGCATGAAACCCGAGTCAAGTGCATTAATTAGCTTCTCCTCGTTCCCAGGATCTGTTTGTCGATGACACGAGAGCCTGGGGACGAAGTTGATGAAGCGTTTGGTGGTATAGATTTTTCTCGCTGGGGTAGAAAACAGCAGCGGAAGAAACAGCTGTAAAAAGACAAGACAAGCAAGTTGAAACCAAGAGGATAAAAAAAAACGCTAGCAGGAAAAGCTCAATATTCCCAGGAAACAAAATTGCCTCTTGGAGGCATTCTGAAGGGGCTATGTCACGTTAATTTTGCGGGGTGTTTCGTTTACAACTCGAAAATGGTAATGTGGTATTCCTTTACCCATAAAATTATCGTTACATCACAAACAAGACGATTCTGAGCAAAAACGACCATTATCCAGGCGATTTGTCGTAAACTTGTAAATCGTCGTGTGGAATTTTTTCAATTTTTCCCAAATTTAGTCGTTTTCAATCTTGTCCATTTTTGTCCATTCATGCTTCTCTTTCCTTTTGCTGTATTTCTTATATGTTGTTGGACAGTTTTAAGTGGTTATTGCAATGTTGGGCATTTTGGGAATCATGAAATTACATCAATTTGCGTGACATAGCTCCTTTAAAGCATTCACGGTCTACTGGGAAATTACCCAATTACGCATCTGTGGAACTTGTAAGAATGCATGGCTGTACTCAATTTTCAAAGTGACGTGTTAAGTTGTTCTCGTTTAAAATTATGCCTCACGAAGCCCCTAAAGCCATTGCATGAGAGCAACCCTGGGCTGTTATAAAAAGTCAGAACTCTTGTCATGGACACCTCTCTTCAAAATACGGGGCGAAGTTGCCTGGTTGTTTTACACTTTTTCCAGATTAACAATGGCGCGACTGAAGTTGTTGTTGTTGTTGTTGTTGTTTTATGCTAGCCATTTGCCGAGCAGGAGAATATTCTACCAACAATGGTGTGTTTCCTTGTAAGAGATGCCCTCATGGCACTTACCAAGGGAACGAACAATTTACCACTTGTAAAGCTTGCCCTGTTGGAACCAATACCACCTACACCGGAAGTAAATCCATCAATGATTGTGTTGGTGAGTACAGCACTCGCTGGAGCATCGAAATGATTTCGTAAAGTAACTTTGATTTGTACAATTTTGCAAGTAAGGACAATTTTGTCTGCTTCCTTGAAGAAATTAACGGTGATTGCGTGAACGCTAAATCCTTTGAAAGTCCCAGTTTGTCCAGAAAACAATATTTTGAGATGCTGCTGCGTAACTGCCACATTGAAGACACCACAAAGTTCCCCTCTAGTTTTTGATAGGTTAGAGACTTCACTGAAGAGTGATAAGACATCAATTATGGTTGTTGTTAAATCAGAGGCAGGTTGTTTGTTGAGAATAATTAGGGTGACAGAATCCTCAAAAAGTTGGCACTTAACACGCGTCAAACTGTGACATGATGGAAAATTACGGAACACTGATTTTGAGTCGAGAAAAGGGATTAGGGCACACTTAACCTTTTTCTGTATTCGCTATTTTCACCAGTCCCACAATACAGTTCATTTTAAGGGTTATTTTGCATTGAAACAGTGGATATCCAGTTCACTGCATATTGCATGATGCAGTACCAAGAGTAAATAAGTTGTATTGTTTTTATGCAAAGAACCGCCCAAA
>NC_090869.1:57316664-57319164 GCF_036669935.1 Montipora foliosa | reverse complement strand
GAATTAATATGCAGCACGGGAGTTTCGGGCTTTCAGATTTTTAAACTCTTTTTTTGCATATATAATAAGTTGCGTTTACACGCTGAAATTTTAAGCTGGTTAGTAAATGACGTCACTTTTCTCTAGATCCAACCCTCTGAGGTCTAATCGGTCAGTTTTGAACGTTAGTAATGGTGGACCGTGAAATCCAAACCTTAAACTCAAAATAAACAGCCTTTGGATAAAAATCAAAGCTCAAAATTTTACTAGTCAGGTGTTAAGCGAACACGGTTTCGAAATCTGAAGAAAAAAAAGAAATGATCAGCGAAATATGAGAAACTCGTTCATGTCGACGTCAATTTTGCGTATGGTCGCATGAACGAAACTTGGCATGCTACGACGATTGCAATATCAACGAAGACATCAGGGAGCTTACGCAAGAGCGACGACTACAGGTACGATAACGCCACAAAACAATTGGTTTAATGAGCAAAAACAATAGCTCTGCTCGCTCTGCACGTGCGTTTTGCATTTTGGTACATTTCTTGGCCGTCCTTGTCCTGACACTAGGGAGCTTAAGCAACGACAACGGCGACGGCAACGACAACGTCATCTCAAAATATAAATTTGCGTTGTTTTAATCGCTTCGTGACTATTTCAACGTTTTTAATATGACAAAGGTGTAGTGATTCCTCAAAGATGACACCAGTCGGAACGGCACTCCATTTTAGGAGAGAAAATGAAAATTCATCCTCAAGTGCTGACGTTCTTCATAAAACCAAAAACTTGGCTATTTCACGTTGTTGTTTTGCTGACGACGGCAACGAAATGGACAAAAGTGAAAAACGCACGTGCAGGGCGTGCGAAGCTATTGTTTTTAAGCCCTAAATATGCAAATTCGTGACGTTCTCGTTGCCGTCGCCGTTGTCGTTGCTTAAGCTCCCTACTATCGAACTTAGCAAAGACGACGGGAACGGCAGCGAGAACTACATCACAAAACATAAATCCTCATTATTGTAATAATTTCACGACTATTCCAAGTTTTTTAACGCGAGAAAGGTATGGCAGTCCCTCAGGAATGAAAACGTTATGAGCGGCGCTTTATTTAGGGGAGAAAATGAAAAATTATCTTCAAATGCTGACGTCCTTCATAAAACCTCAAATTTGATCGTTTCACGTTGTTGTTTTGCTGACGACGGCGAAGAAATAGACAAAAATGGAAAACGCATGTGTATAGCGTGCAAAGCTATTCTCTTTGACCACTAAATATGCAAATTTGTGACGTTCTCGTTGACGTCGCTGTTGTCGTTGCTAAAGCTCCCAATTAATAGGGACTTTAAGCTCGCACGACGACGAAAGGCTACGAAAACGTCGCCTAAAAATATTATTTCCCGTTACTGTAATATTTTTTTTCATGTCGGTCAGCATGGAAAGTATTAGTCGACATTCCAGGAATAAAATAGGTCAGAACAGCGTGGATATTTAGATAGAAAATTGAAAACTCATCGGTAATCGCGTCCTCCACATAACCTCAAATTTGATCATTTCACGTCGTTTGGGAGCTTTAGCAAAGACAACGGCGACGGCAACGAAAACGTCACAAATTTGCATATTTATTGATCAAAAACACTAGCTTTGCACGCTCTGCACGTGCATGTTTCATTTTGTCCATTTCTTTGCCGACGTCTGCAAAACAGTAACGTGAAATAGCCAAATTTAAGGTTTTATGGAAAACGTCAGTACTTGGAGATAAATTTTCGTTTTCCCCCTTAAATTAAACGCCGCTCATAACGGTTTCGTTCCTAAAGGACTGCCACACCTTTGTCATATTAAAAAGCTTGGAAAAGTCGCGAAGTGATTGCAATTACGCGAGTTTATGTTGTAAGATGACGTTCTCGTTGCCGTTCCCGTCGTCGATGCTAAAGCTCCCTAATGACGACGACGGCTACGAGAACGCCACAGAACAATAGGTTTAAATAGCAAAAACAATAGTTCTGCGCGCCCTGCACGTGCGTTTTACATTTCTTTGCCGGTCTCGTTTTGACAACGACGTGAAATGATCAAATTTGTGGTCATGTGGAGGACGAAAGCACCTGACGATGAATTTTTAGTTTTCTTTCTAAATATCCACACTGTTCTCATTAATTTTATTCTTGGAATGTGTATTCACACTTTCCAAGACGAGCGACATGGAGCAATCGCAAAATTATTACAGTAACGGGAAATAATATTTTTAGACAACGTTCTCGTAGCCGTCATCGTCGTGCTTGCTTAAGGTCCCTATATTTGAAAGCTCAAGTTTCAAGCGTTAGCACTTCGTCAGAAGTTACTTTCGTTGAGGGGGATCTGGGAGCATCCACCGGTAAATTTCAAATCTTAGTGAAGGCTTTAAAGTGCTTTCTGCAGCAATCCCCTTGATATAGTACTTTTAAGAAAAGCACCTAAAATTTAAACATTTCGCATATTGAATGCTGTGTGAAGTAAAATTCAAACCAATGGCACCTGAAGTTTACTTCTTGGT
>NC_090869.1:57296664-57311664 GCF_036669935.1 Montipora foliosa | reverse complement strand
TAGATATAGATAGATAATAGATAGATAATAGATATCGAAATGGAAGCAGGAACCTAAGCATGGCTTGGATCGACGTGCGAAAGGCGTTCGATTCTGTAAGCCATGCTTGGTTGCAAGAAATGATGACGATGCACAAATTCCCCTTATGGATGTGCAGAACAGTGGTGAGACTGTGTGAAAGCTGGAATACGAAGATCACGGCCAGAACAAAGGAAGGGTATGAAACCTCTGACGTCATAAGGTTCAACAAAGGCCTTCCACAGGGCGACGCTTTATGTCCGAGGTTGTTCACTTTATGCCTTAACCCAATATCTTGGAAGTTGAAAGCATCGGAAGGATACAAGCTGTCAAGACCACTGAGTGGCAAGATTACGCACTTGCTATACATAGATGATATGAAGATATATGCAGCGTCGAAGGATAAACTTGAGAGAGTAATGAAGACAGTTAAAGAAGCCATGGCAGATGTCGGTTTGGAGTGGAACGAGAAGAAGTGTTCTACAGCTCATGTAAGGAGAGGTTCATTGGACAGCAGTTTGGGAGGCACTGCCATCGGAGAAAGGCAGGTCATAGAAAATCTAAAGAAGGGAGAAACTTACAAGTTTTTGGGAGTTTTAGAAAATTCTAAGCAAGAGGACAGCTCTGTTCTGTGGGGAGCTTCAAAGGTTTGCTTGCAGAGACTGTCAATTATATGGTCGAGCCCCCTATCGGACTTCCACAAAGTCTTAGCATCTAATCAATACGCACTACCAGTTGTCACCTACCCTATGTGGACACAAACATGGCCGCTCGCAGATCTACAACAACTCGATCGCGAAGCTCGCAAGATCATCAAAGAGAATGGAGGCTACCATCCACTCGGTTCAACCGAGTTGCTATACCTACCAAGGAAGTGTGGAGGCCGGGGACTGAAGTCATTTAAGAGCCTGTATAAGCAGACCAAAGTCAAGACCACAATGAAGCTGTACGCAAACGAAGATCGAACGATGAGTTTAGTGCGCGAGTTTGAAGAGAAGTGCGAACGAGCAGGAAGAAGATCACTCGTAAAGGATGCCAAGAAATTTGCTTTGGAAATGGACATTACTCTGGACCTTGCATACCCAGATCCCAAAGCGTTGCAAACTGACTCAGGTGAGGAATCACGTGTTAAAGGAGTAGGGAGAACATTACGAGCGAGAGAAGAAGAGAGAAGCATGAGGGAAGTAAGAGAGCAGAGGTGGCAAGGAAAGCTGTTCGGAGAAAGATGGGATGATAACAAAGTTATTGACTGCTTCACTTGGCTTAGTAAGTGGAAGTCTGCACCTGTGCATACTGTTGCTGGAATCTATGAGTTATACCAGCAATTACTCCCCACTAAGCTGTACCACCAGAGCAAGACGAAGACGCTGACCACCTCGGATACCACGTGTCGTATGTGTGGAAAAGGGCCTGAATCTATGGCCCACGTGATTAGCGGATGTGGTGCCTTGGCACAGACTAAGTACATGCAGAGACACAATGCAGCCTTGAAAATCCTTTTCTTCGAGTTCCTGAAAGACTTAGATCTTATCCAGTGTATCCCCCCTTGGTACTCTCCAGTCTCACCTAAACCCGAGTACAAGAATGACCGAGCGTGCGCGTACTGGGATGTCCCAGTATTTGCTGAAAATACGGAAGTCAGGGCTAACAGAATTGATGCGAGAATTGTGGACAGAAAGGAGAAGAAGGTGATCCTTATTGAGATGAGCTGCCCTTGGGTTTCCAACAGAGAACAGAAGGAACAGGAGAAAACTGACAAGTATGCGCCGTTGAGATGGGAGATGCGCCAACAGTTCCCCGGCCACACTATCACACAGTTTAATGTGATAGTTGATGTACTAGGAGGCTACTCTATGGAGACGGCGGAGAAAGTTAGGAAGTTTTTAGGTTTGGATAGAGGGAACCAGGTTTTGTTTAATATGCAGAAGGCAGTTTTATCGTACACCCTTAACATAGCAAGGTCATTCAAGGTTTCGACGAGTTATTAAGAAATATAAACTCTTGTTCCTTTCTCAAATGTTGGTTCGTTAGTTATTACCAATTGGTTTGTAAATAGGTTTAACAGTAGGGATTGTTACACAATAGTGCCTTTTCCTACTTATATTTGTAAGCATACTTACGTACTACATACTGCATAATAATAATAAGTATGCTGTAGAAAAGCAGGTTTATGGGTCCTAATTGGTGAAAAGATCTTTCTTGATCGATTTCTCTAGTGTAGAGATTTCCCTCAGTTCAATAGTTTCTTAATTCCACCTCATCGAGATGTGCACACATCATCATTTGCCTACTTTATGGAACTGATATTTGCCATTAATTATTAGGCTGACAAAGCACAGATTATTGACAGCTTTCACAGTTTCCACTTATGTAGAATATTCACTAACTTATGTTGTAATTTATGTACAAATGTTTCCCCAATGTAAATCACTAGTACTAGTGGAAAATAGAGGAATAAATAAGCCAAAATAAGGTTGTCGAAACCTCAGACAGTGTCACCAACAATGGTTCTTCTCAGGACTCCTGTCAGGTGAACGATTTGATCAAGTTTCGATATTACTTCCAGGTTCAAACCATTTGCTGAAAACAATGATTTAAGTAAGAACGTCCGACCTCGGCTAAAAAATTAGACATTCTTGAAGTATAAAATTAGATTGTAGTATATTATTGAGTTCATTTGACAGAAATGATACGAACCGACCGTTTGCGTAAAGGGATGAGTATCCTCCGAGTGGGAAGGTCAAAGGAGGCAAAATCATTCTTAAAAGCAACAAATAGGCTGACCTCCCAGCCGATTCTTTGCTCTAGTACTAAAGGATCCTCCACATGGAGCTATAGACGAGTTCACGCTCTTGAGTTTTTTTATTATTATTATTATTATTATTATTATTATTTTATTTATTTTTTTTATTTTATTTCATTACATATATAATAATTACACACACAATAAAAATAATAATAATAATTATAATAACAATAAGAACAAAATGATATACACAATACGTTTAGAGGTCTTGAATGTGATGGAGGATCGCTTTCCATTTCTCATTATGACTATCTACAATATCATTTTGCTCAGCTATGACACGCTCCATTTGACAAGCAATTTTTATTTTTGTTTTTAGAAGTGACAGGGAAGGATTCACTTTAAGAAGTCTACATTGGAAAATAACTTGTTTACCTAGTAATATAATATGGTTAATCAGTTGCGTTTCTTTTCCAAAGAGCCCAAACATTATACTCACATCATTCTCTCAAACACTGGATTGTCGAAAAGTAATTTTTCAACCATTCAACTACAGAAAGCCAAAAAGCACTTGAAATTGGACAATGTATAAATAGATGCTCGAGGGATTCCTCTGATATTTGACAAAAAGTACACAAAGGTGAACTGGCTATTCCTATTTTATAGAGGGCTTTATTTACATAAAGGATTCTATTTAAAACCTTATACTGAAATTCTCTTATCTTTGAGTCTAGTGAAGCACGTCTAGGGAGGAGATAAATGTCTTTCCAAGATAAGTCATGTAATGGAAATAAAAGTTCGTATTTAGATATTGAAATCGGGGGCTTCTCAATTTTCTTAATTAGTTGCCAATATAAGTTTCTGGAACGAGACGGAAATATTGAGTCCTGCAATTCGTGGGCCTCGGAAAAAGTGCTTGGCATGTCCCTTAAAAGGGTCTTCCACTCCGATGGAATAGAGTCAAAGACACTCATAAGGACAAAAAACTCCGCACCGGTTACGTTTTGATTTTGTAATGTCCTACATGATTTCATTCTACCGGAATCAGTCAAAATATCACTTACAGTAAGAAATCCTTTCATTAGAAGTTTGTTCCTAAACAAAGGTTTTCCATCTATACATAAGAACTTGTTATTCCATATGATTTCATTTAACACATCAGGTAAAGTGGTAACTGGTGATATCTTATAAAGCGCCCATTCAGTTAAGCATTCCTTGTAAAATTTAGGAAGAGTCCTCGGCAAAAAACGTACATCGTAATTACATTTAGTTAAGAAAGCGCCCCCAAAGTCAGCAAGATAGTTATCAAGAAACAATTTCCAGGTACTATTATAACCTTCGAGATATTTCTTCATGCACATGAAGCCTTGATAAGTGTTTCAATATGTGGCATACGTAATCCACTATCTTTATAGTCACTTATAAGTGTGAGGCGCTTTATTTTATCTTTCCCCGAATTCCAAATAAAATTGAAAAGAACATTATTCACCTGCTTCACAATCTCTTTTGTTAAAGGGATTAACGATGCCCGGAACATAATTTTGGGGATTGCGAAGGTCTTAATAATTTGAATTCTACCAATCAGTGTTAAGTTTCTCCACCGCCATGCATTGATAGATTTTTGAATGGACCTAATAATATTTTCAAAGTTGAGCTCCTGATACTTTTGCCAGTTATACGTAAAGAAAATGCCTAAAATTTTCATTGGTTTGTTTACTTTGTCAATGCCAATATACTCTGGCGACTCATGAAGGCTACCAAGCCAATACGCTTCTGTTTTCTCTTCGTTCAACCTTAGTCCAGAAATTCTACCAAATCTATCTAAGAGACCTTGTAGCAAGAAAAAGGACTGTGTATCACTAACAAAAGTTGTCAGATCGTCAGCAAAGACGCTAAGTTTAACTTCACATTTACCAACTTTGATTCCTTTAATGTCATTATTTTCACGAATACTTATATTGACAATTTCAAGAGCAATAATAAATAGGTATGGTGACAAAGGATCCCCCTGGCGAACTCCTCTATTGACCTCAAAAATATCAGATGCGAAGCCATTATTCATAATACAGCTTGAGATGTCCGAGTAAAGTACTCTAATCCAGTGCAAAAAGGAGTCGCCAAAAGTAAAAACTTTTAGTGTATGAAACAAATAATTCCAGCTCAAAGAATCAAAAGCTTTCTTAAAGTCAAATGCTGTCATAAGACCCGGAATATTCTGTAGTTTGGTATACTCCATTACATCATTTATTGACCTCACTGCGTCAGATCGCCTTGACATATGCGCATTGGTTTTCATGAATGATAAATGGGAGAGTCTTTTCGAGCCTTACTGCTAGAGCTTTAGATCCGATTTTATAATCCACATTTAGCAACGATATCGGTCTCCAGTTATCCACGTATCTTCTATCCTTGTCTTTCTTTTCAATTAACCGAATAATTGCTTGCCGCTGGGAATTTGACAGTTTGCCATTTAAATATGCAGCATTTAAAGAGTCTACCAGAAGAGTGCCTAAAATTGGCCAAAACGCTTTGTAGAACTCAGCCGTAAGGCCATCATTTCCCGGCGATTTATTATTTTCAAATTTCTCTAGAGCTTTATAACATTCAGTGTAAGTCAGCAATCCATCACACTGTTGACTTAGGTTATCCGATAACTTAGGTATGCTAACGTTCTGAGTCTGAAAGGCATGGAAAACATCTTCATCGAAATCTGAGTCCCTTTTAGCGTATAGATCTTGATAGAATTCTTTTAATTCAGCCATAATAGCTTTGCAGTTTGTCACTACTCCTCCTTGTTTGTCAAACAACTTTCGAACACAGTTTTTCTTATTTCTGGATTTTTCAAGACCCAAAAAGTATTTGTTATTTTTTTCTCCTTTTTCATACCAATTAGCTTTGGACCGTATAATGTTCATATTCACTTTTAAGTTCTTCAAGCTGCAGTATATTCTGTTCAGTAGGATTACAAGCACAAAGTTCCTCACTTTCTTTAAGTTTCTTTTCAAGATCAGTAAGTTTATTCCTTCTGTCTCTTGCCTTTGTTTTACAAAAAGAAATAGTACATTGTCTGATTTTATATTTGATCAAGTCCCAGAGGAGTCTTTTGTCGCTCACCTCTTGAAATTCTATTAACCAATCTTGGTAACTAGAGGCAATAAGATTAAGGTAGTTGTAATCATTTAAAAGGCTAGAGTTGAAGATCCAATGTGATGGGCCCCGGACTTTGTCCTCAAAGCTAATAATTTGCAAAGTGATGGCCGAGTGGTCAGATTTAATAGAAGGTATTATATCCGAATCTTCAATAAAGTCCTGAAGTCCATCACTAACTAACCAATAATCTAAGCGTCGCTGAATAAGAGGTTTCTTTTGTCTCCACGTAAACTTTCTTTTGTTAGGGTTCCTAATTCGCCAAATATCAACGAGATCGTATGCCAGTTTAATCTCCATAATATTTTTAACCGAGTCTTTTTTTTCAACACGTCCACCATAATTGTCCAATTCTTCATGTAAATGAGCGTTAAAGTCACCTCCGATGATCAACTGACTACTAAACGTCCCATCCGTTTCGTCTAAAGTTGACAAGATTCTTGAAAAGAAGGAACATTGCTCTGATGTTATGTTTGGGGCGTAAATGTTTAGTAATAAGAACGGAGAGTCTTGAATCAGAGCATCTATAAGAACGTAACGACCATCAAAATCAGACCGAGTGTTTTTCATTTCAAATTGTAATTTGTCATTTATTAAAATCAGAACACCTCTACTGTGATTGGTACCGTGAGAAAAGTACATTTTCCCAGGCCACTGAAATCGCCAACTTTCAACAATATCCGGAGTGCTATAAGTTTCCTGAAGAAAGGCAACGTCAGCATTTTGCTTATGTAACCAATTAAATACTTCTTTCCTTTTAGTAAAATCCCGAATCCCTCGAGCATTTAAAGAAATGATTTTAAAAATAACGTTATCAACCGGGGAGCGATCCATAGCTGAGTGAAGAAAACAAATAATTGTGAAGCGCCTCTTTAAATGTTTGAGCCAAAACTTGAAAAAGATATGTCGCTAAACCATCTAAACGTAAAAAACAAACCAAGACACTGACATCCAAAGTTAACAAAGAAAAATCTACAGGGAACTGCCCCAGCACGCACCCAGCCCAAGAAACTAACTTGAACGGCATGGTTACCTGCTTGAAATAGTTGTCAAAACGGTCCCAGGGGAGCTCCATCTCATTTACCGACCCAATTTTCCTTTGAAAAGAAGGGTACAAAGCCTAGGTGTGAATTGTTTCAAAGCGTAAAGAAAAACTTTCCTAATGAGCATTGAAAAATAACGAACGGCGAAAAGAGACTAACAACAATATTTACATAGGAGCAACTTTTCCGTTTATAAACAACTTAGCAGGTTCAGCTTTGCTAAAAGCAGCTTTTAGTCCTTTCTTTTTCGCCTCCTTCAGTTTGGGCATTTGTTTTCTTCTTCGTTCAATTATTTACTTCGGAAAGTCCTCCAGAACTTTTATCTCTGACGCAAGATTACGGCCGAAAGACGCCCTCAAAACTTTCTCTCTGTCGGGATATCGTAAGAATCTCGCAATTATAGGTCTTATCTTTCCTGCCCCAGGTTTTCCAAGGCGATGAACTCTTTGCAGATCTATTTTCTCAGCCGGTTTATCCATACCTAAGTCATTTTCCGAGAAATCAATAAGAACATCACGCGTGTTCACTTTCTCACCGTCTTCTGAATCTGCTTTTGTTTTTCTCTCTTCAATTCCAAAGAACTTCAAATTTTCTCTGCGACTATACGACTCCGCGTATAATTGTTTCGTATGCAAGTCCTCCTTTGAACGTTCTAGATCCTTAATCTTACCTTGAATGTCGTTAACTTCAGTATTAAGCCACTGCAGGCCATCATCCATCTCGTCTAATCTTTTCTTCGCCTCTCCCGCTCCTTCCTTCAGTCTACTAACCTCGCTCTCAACTTTGATCATCTTCTGGCGAAATTCATTCAGGGAAGCTTCAATAGCATCCAATTTAGCAAGCTTGGCCAATATTTGGTCTAATTTTGACGTGACATCCATGTCCATATCGATATTTAACGCTACAAGGTTGACTTCGTCTTTGCCACGTGGCTTCTCCTCGAACACTTCTCTCTGCTCGTTTTGACTCTCACGCTCTTGAGTGCATCATGGGTAATCAGGGCAAGATGGAGAGAAATTCAAAGGTTTATAAGGAAGTTCAAAACGATGAAAAGTATTCATGATATGCAATTTTGTTTTTTTTATTTTCCAAAACAGAAGATACGCGCTCAAGGGTTGCGGCAAAATAAATTTGGAGAGAATGGCTATTGTAGAAATTATTTTATTAAAATGAGTTTCTGCCATACATTTCCTGTAATTCTAAAGGCACAAAATTAACGAGAATGTATGGAGACAAAAAAAGCAATATTTAGGAATTCCAAAAAAGGGATACCAAGTCTAGTTGATCTTAGTTGTGAACATGTGCCAATTCCAGAAACTCGTGTATTTGAGAGAATGTGCAAAAATTAACCACATGTTTCAGTATGCAACATTTGATAACATAATCCCACGTAAAAATAAGTAACATATAACTTCACTGTGTTAAATGTGTAAAAAAGTACCAAGGATAATTTTTTTCTTAATATGATGAGAAGTCAATACCTTTGAATTGTTTCATGTGGAGTATTTTAAAAAATTTCTGAAGTGTTCCGTGGGTAAACGCTGAGTTTTAGACCAAAATTTCACGTTAGATGAAAGATGCATGCCATGCGAGAGAGATCCCCAGTCGTAAAAGTACTTTATCTCACCCTTTTGTTAAAATTATTGTCCAAATTTTATGTTACTGTTGTGAGGTTTTAATGCTTCTTTTTCCCAATAGACCAATTTCGATATATTAAAATTCAGTCCGAAACAAAAAGCATCATCTCGAGGCTCTGGGGAATTAATATAAGGATTTGTATGAGTGTATTCCCCAGAGCCTCGAGATGATGCCTTTTGTTTCGGACTGATTTTTAACAAAGTAGGCTATTTGCTGTGGTTTGCATTTGCGTCATGGAAATTAACAGTTTTCGTATTTTGGTTTTCAATAACTGGTGTACTTTAATGACATATTCCAAGACAAGCGTTTACTGTTGTTAATCAAGTTGAATATGTTCTTATTCAGTTTATACAAGAATACAGTCTGGCATTTGAGACGAAGCAAAGCTTCTCCTTGTCGTATGAATGTTCTTGCTTCCTTGCTTTCTTTTTATTCTATTATTTGCTCGGTTGCCGCAGGTTGCTACTCCACTCGGGAATGTCTTGAGTTGCAAGAACAAGTTGTTTGAAAAACTGTGTTTGTCCTCTGTTACGATCCTATATATGATGATTACTCTGCTATAGACTGAGCTATAAATACTATATTGTATAACTGACTTCTAAGTTGGTATTCATTTGAATGTTAAAATTACCAGTGACGACTTCGAGTTGTTTTGTCGATTTCCGTTAATACATTTTTATTTCAATGAGGTAAACGTAAATCAATCTGACTAATTAACGCATTTGGCGATTTCCTCAACGCAAGCGAAATTTGTTTATGCACCTGGTAAAACAATATCTATATAGTTATCTCAGGTGTCTCAGTGTTAACATCGTTTGCATTTTATTACAACATTAATCCTTTTTTGATGATTCACTATTCTCCAAACACTTAGAGTGCTTAATGGCTATGCTTTAGCCACTTCTTTTTTACATTTCCTGTGGTAGTTTATTAAGCTTCATCGAAATGAATTGGCTATCTCTTTTATTTTTAACTTCGCCTTTAATTCTTGTTGATGGAGCCGGTAAGTTCGAATTTTTTTTCCTTCGTATTCCATTAATTTTTGTGTAAAAAAGGAAACCATTAACGTAAGAAGGTATTCCTTAATAACTAAAGAATTATTGCATCGTGTCATTCTGTTTTTACCGCCAGGACTGAAATTCACGAAATGTGTTACGGTATCTGTTGATCCCACTCGATAAATATAAAGCTGAATTTTTGAATGGTGTCTCAGGGATACACATGTTTTGCATCAGCTGTATTAGCCGTTTTTTGTACATGGCCACTGTTGTAAACTCATTCATGCACCATTTTGTTGTTTTTTGTTCTTATCTGAGAAACTGATCTTCTTGTTCAACTTTTTGGGCACTAAAGTGAATGGCGGTTGGTCAAGGTGGTCCAAGTGGAGTGGCTGCGCAGACGGTATTTGCGGCGGCAATCAACGCATCAGAACACGAACGTGCACCAGACCATTACCAAGTAGCGATGGAGCTTATTGTGTGGGTGAAAACGCTGAGCAAATGGACTGCAAGAGTGAGTATTAAATATGTTTACATAGATGATCATTGATACACTTGCTCTGTGATTGGTCATGGATGCTCTTTGGAGACAGTGCGGCCCAGTGGTTAGGGCGCTTGCCTTGAGATCCGGAGATCCCGGGTTCAAGGCCCGTTCTGACCACTGGTTAAATTTGTTCCTGGTAGTCCCAGGCTCACATGTTCTGCAGCACTTGTAAATAGCCAACTGGTTTGCCTCCGGCCAGTTAGGATTCTTAAAAGCTGTTGTTCTGTGCTGTTAATTCATTGATTGTCCTCCGTTTGCCTCGAAAGCCCCTATGGGGAGTGGTCAATAGGTCGGGTTCGATATTTGAATATTCAGACATGGCTACGAGGCTTTATAGTCAAATTTCACGGCTCACATATGTTTTCTTTGTCTCACAAGACTCCAGGGAGATTTCTAAACAAAAGAATATTCAAATTTTACCATTAAGCCTTGTAGCCATGCGGGAATATTGATGTATCGAACGTGGCCTATTGAGTATGTATGTTTACGTCATGCCAAGGCATATCTTTCTTACCTAACTTGAACCAATGGCCTGTTTCGCAAAAGCTAGCCATGAAATCTTTTCGGGCTCATAAAACAGTTCGTGACACTAACATCTGTTACTATATACTCACTCAGTGATCTTGGTGTTTCAAGCAATCTGATTGGTTCGCTATCTCGGAGTAATTGAGCATTATTCACTCCCTACGGGGTGAATAAGGCTTGATCCAAACAAAACAAAATGGCCGGCGTAAACTCGCCAGCATTTATGAATCGGAAATATTGAGAATAAAAGATGATGCTGTGCTAAAGAAGACAAAGAAGGCCACAAAATTTGGCCTGAAAAATTTCAAAGGTAAGAGAAGAGTTCATACTTTTGCCAACCAGTGTTTGACTTCGTTTTTCCAGATAACTATTGCTGAAAATTAAACAATCTTCACGCCAACAATTTGTTTCACTCGGAGTAATTCTCTCTTGTAGGGCTGGTCACCAACCAAAACGAATTTCTTAGTGAAATCGAGGAATTAAAAAAATGTTTAAGAAAGTTCCACATGATTGCCAGGAAACAAGACGGGTCATTTTACAACAAACTAACGCTCACCTCAATTAGAGCCACCATTTCATGTGGATCCTTTACCAACTGTACTTTCAATTTCCATTTCAAAGGAACCTCAAAAACTTTGATCGAACGATGAAAATGTTTTAACAAGCAGACTTTCGATTTACATTACTGATTTAAACGGTGATAAATGACCACTTTGCTGTTTGTGATGAGGATTTTAACGAAGGTTATTTAGATTTGCCATGTTTGAAGCTTCTGTAAACACTTTCGCGCATGCTTTGTGCCGCTTGCACGTTTTCCACGCATGAATTGAGATGCCAATTAAATCGACTTTGGATTGTTTTTTCTGGAATTGTTGATGAGATCATTTCGTGAGTATATACTAAGACAATTGTTCTTTTCAATCTCGGTGAAAAGTGGCAGAATATTTACCCAGCCGCAAAGCGGCTCGGTAAATATAATATTCTACCACTATTCACCTTGATTTCAAAGAGTAATTGTTTATTAGTTCTAAAAACTTGATATTTTAACATGTTGAAAAGGCCTGAGGAAACGAAACGATCGCAAAGTTTCATGACACTCAGGTACTTTTTGTACGAGTTTTTGTTTTCTCAGATCATCTAGTTTGGAAGGGCTTCTCTCGCCATGCATTGTCGAACTGGCCAGTCAGTGTGCAATGTCTCTGATTTTGTTCTTCTTTCGTAAATCAACTTTTGAATTGAAATAGGAATCTAAAATAATCTAAAAACTACCCACAATCATGGACAAAAGTTGATGAGACACATGAAAATTAAGAACGTTTTTTACCCTAGGAGTAAATTCTCCTTTCGCCCCTCATTCAAGGTAACCCTCCCCTACCCCCTAGCCTTTTTCAATGTTTTTCAATAAACATCCACGAAGCCTTTTGCAACATTGTTTGGGGGGGGGGGGGGGGGGGGGGGGGATGACAACAGATGAAAAAGGTGTTTTCATTCAAAAACAAAATACTATTGTTAGTTCGAAAGCGTTAGTTTTGGGGATTTGTCTCAACAATTTTGTCCATGATTGCAAGGTTCGAATAAACGACCCTTCAAATTATGGATACTAGTCGTTCTCAGTAGCCCATGACCTCGAGTATCTAGATTGTATCTATATGTGCCACGGCGTTTTCATAGACCGAGCTATTTCAAGATCTATTTTCCTGCCATCTCGGACTCCCCCAGGGGCCTTGTAATTGCAGTTACCCTCATGGGCTCGGAATACACGTTTATGCCGACTGAAACATATGTTTTCGCGGAAAATATAATTGAAGAGCCCTCTAAAAATAGCTTTATGTCAACACTTATCCCCGGCCTTGATATAAAATATTGCTGAGTAGAGCAATCCGTGCACTTTGCAAGTGGTCGCGCTAAGTTTGCTGAGACATGGAAACCTCAAAAAAGACAACTACAAACATGTTGGCGTTATTCGGCCACCAACGTGGCTATTTATTATATCATCAACGAAATCAATAAAAATCGCAGTAAATTAAAGCCATGCTCAGCAAAGGTGGGGCGAGAAAAAACGCCTACACCTAAGAATGAAAGGAAGGGAATCGAAGGATGGAGAAAGAGTAGGGAGGGAGGGAAAAATCTTGATAATCCAAGTTTAGTCCGTGAAGGAACAGCTAAGAGCGCCAGTCACGAAGATTGCAATCCCTTAACTAGACCTATCCTTACTCCGCCCTTATCTATGATTGGCTCATTTTTCTGGCTATATGCATCTATTGACCCGAGGAGGTCAAAGTCGACGACATAAATAGCATCATTCCTTACAGTAATAATGCCCCTTTTGTCTGTGAAAACGCCGTGACAAAGGACAAATGTGGAAGCTGCGTGTTCCTTGTCATGGGTTCCTGTGCCGTCGTTCTCTCTTAGTCGCATGCTCCTGTTGTAAGAAATGGCCAACTCCAACTCAAAAAAAACATGAGTGCCAGATCCTCGCTGATCTAAACATTAAATAAAAGTACCAAATAAAGCAGAACTATCTCTATACACCTTATTCTAAAATGGCCGCCCATTTTAGTTTTTGTTTGATTGCAAATTGGCCGTTCTGGCCTCGTTCAAAGTTAAAGATTCATTTGAATGTTAAGTTCGAAAGCGAGGTCAAAAGGGCTTATTTAAAGAAATAAGGAATAAGGTGTATGGCTTTTGTTTTCTTTATTTCAAATATCTCGTCAAGCTCGGCCTGACTTTTTCGTAGAATAAACTGATTCATCGTTTACGACTGAAACTCCTTAAAGGAGAAGTTCACTCCGAAATGACAATCCTTTTTTATCGATTAATAGAAAGTTCATGAGGATAACAGCTTTGAACCAAAATTTCAATCTTATAATAATTAATAATTCAGTAATTTAAGATAAGTCTTCTAACTGCCCGTTGTATAATTTCATTATGAATCAGCTACCTTTTTTATCAATCAGTCATTCTTGCAAGTTTAGTATTATGCGTTTTATTACGCTACAAGCTTCTAGTAACTTTAGCGATCTGAAACTCTCTGCTTCGGGAGCTCAAAACTGGTGGAAAATGCAGGGGTGGTGCCGCCTTTTCCCGTTTCCCGTATTTCCACGACTTTCCCTGCATCCCCCGCTTATTTGCTGAAAGGGGCCTTTTCTGCCAGCCTAATGAATAGTTCAGTTCAGTTCTCATCTGTGTCGAAACATTCATATGATATCATTGCAGTTAATGGAGGCTATACGGAATGGAGTCAATGGTCACTCTGTGAAAATCCGTGCGGGGGATCCGTAGTAAAGCGGAGGAGAACTTGTACTAACCCCACTCCCACTCCTGATGGAGCCCAATGCTCTGGAGACTCTTACCAAACGAAGCTAGAATGTACAACTCCTTGTTCAAGTAAGTGAAGTAACATTGAAAAGCGGGCAATAGGTGGTTTTCACCTGACGACATCGTCGCCATGTTGGTACACAGAACAACAGAGAAAAAAGTCATTTTGGAGTTTGGCTCTATTATTATGCAAAACATGAGCCCGGCATAATTTGCTATTGTTTTGTGCACCAACATGGCCGTCTTATCACGTGATCATCTATAAGGACTTGGCACAACTGTTATCCCGCGTAATTAGTACTCTAAGTTCGGCAATGTCGAAGATAGAATAATAACATTTACAAGGACTTAACATCGAGTCCTGTTGTGATCCCGAGTGCTGCAGAGGTTTAGACTCATTATAGTGCCCCCAAACTCCAATATTTTTTCTGAGGTAAATTTTCTCACCCATAACAAACTAGGTTTGCCGTTTTCTCAGCCAAATTTCTCTTTAAATGGCTTTTGAAACTTAGCAAAATCAGCAATCATATAACTCAAGCCCTGGCCAAACGAAAGAGAAAGTTGACGAGAGTTGAAACT
This sequence comes from Montipora foliosa, assembly GCF_036669935.1. Taxonomy (NCBI): domain Eukaryota; kingdom Metazoa; phylum Cnidaria; class Anthozoa; order Scleractinia; family Acroporidae; genus Montipora; species Montipora foliosa. The sequence goes on along the minus strand of NC_090869.1, from coordinate 57,297,108 downwards.
CTTGAGAGTTCATGAGAGTCGATGAGAGTGATCGACGGTTGACCAAACGAGAGAGAGAGAGTGGACGAGAGTTTGTCGACAGTTTCAAGCGCAAACAAAAGAAAGAGGCTGGGAACCACCCTGGAAAAACCCTTTCTGACGTAAATATGGCGACTAGCCAGCCGGTGTATTCAGAATTTCTGGGGCCCTGAAAATGGCGTCTGAAGTAATGTGGGCGCGCAATGTAAAGTGAATGAGTAAGGTTCTTTAACGACAGATTGTGGGAGGCATGGGTCTCTTTTCCCAGAGATGACGTCACAAACTTTTCAAAAACTTTCAAAACTGTGATGCAGTATTTGACGCCATCTTGGGGATAAACCCATGCTTCCTACAAGCGTGGCCGTGGAGAAAACGACTGCGACCTACAGATATGTCCAGAAATGCCCCTAATTAGATGCATGCGGA
>NC_090869.1:57289164-57291664 GCF_036669935.1 Montipora foliosa | reverse complement strand
TTCTTAGTTAACGGAGGATTCAGTTTGTGGTCCACTTGGACAACTTGTAGTCAGACTTGTGGTACTGGTACTAAGTCAAGGAGCAGAAGTTGCGATAATCCCGTTCCTAACTATAACGGACAAAACTGCACTGGGGAGTACGCTCAAGCGATAAGCTGCAAGATTACGTCTTGTCCTGGTAAGAGAAATGGAACCCAATTAGCTTCTCAGATGGCCCTGAATCATTTGTTATTTTCTCGCTTGAGTCTTCAACCCACGTAAGGTACTGATATGACAAAATTATGCAATTTAGATGAAGTGCGACCTCTCAGTTGATTTTCAAAATTGTCCTACTTTGCCGCCATTTTCCGAAGTATCATTCACATCAGTCTTCTCACCGTTTTCTTGGGTAACAAAGGAATCGTGACGTAGATTCAGGAACACGTGACTTCTAGATCTGACCTACAATTAACTATAGATTATTTCTTGAAACTAAAGCCGTGTTCACATTAGGTCTCGATTGTGATCGAATTGTAATCGAATTAAATATGAAATGGCTTCACATCACTAATTACAGTCCCTGATTATAACTGGATTGTAATTACTTCAAACAACCTCAGTGCGTAATTGAACAGAATGGCGAACACGTGGTGGTATGAGCAGTCGAAACTTCTAATCGCTTTATGGAGCGAAGATTTGGATTTGTCATCTGTTTTCAGAAGCTATCCTTGGTTCTCTCCTCGCCTCAAGCATGGTGGTGATGATCGTGGCAGCCACGCGATACGGCGCGGCCATTTTGTCTCACACTGCGATGTTACCCTCCCTATTGTATTTGAATTTTCGCAGATGTGAACAGAACCATAATTGAATATAATTGAATGGAGTATGATAGCCTGAATTATACTTCCGTTGATCATAATTAACGTTGAGTGTGAACACGGCTTAACGAATCAGGAATTAGCAGTTTGATCCCGGTGTCCGGGTACCAAATTCGTTATTCTTACGGCTTAACACTAATAATCCATATCACTTTCTTTGCCAGAAACACCTCACACACCTCACATTACCACATTAGACAAAAACTTTCCCAAATTTTGCAAAACAAATAAACAGACAAACAACGGAAGGATCACGCAGGCACTTTAAATTTTAAATGAGTCCACTTAAATTGTGGAAGACCTTGGAAGCGACCGATTCTTTTTTTCGTGGAAGTAAATGCAATGGGTATTTTGAAGTTGTCTTCGCAAGACCGCATCGCGTAAAAAGAGGTTTCGAGAAGCACACAATGACGGATTATACGCGAAATCCCCCGCCAAAATAACTAACAACCGATCGATGAGAGTTTCTTTGTCAGATAGCCTATAATATTGTCATGGATTAGTAAATTCTCCCCAACTCTTAACTTAATTGCTGTATTGCTGATTTTCCAGAATCTGGGAAAAGAAAGAAAGGAAATATGCAAAGACTCCCGCCGAGATTCAGGTCACTGCAATTTTTCTTATGCAAGATACACGGACAAATTTTTTACCACATTTCAAGAGATTTGTATGGAGACGCCATGCTGGCCGGAAACCAACAAAAACATCTGTCACTGTCACTGTCACTGTCACATCTATCACTTTAGTTTAGTAACATGAAAGATATAAGCGCATGTTTTGCAGACCAAAAGAACCATCGATTATATTATGATACTTGATAACGGTAGGACAAATATTTATCGCTGCGAAACTCAATTTAAAAACTTCACAGACTGGAGTTCAGATGAATCAAAGCGGTTCGATTCTTCTGTCGGTGTAGCGGATCTCAAAGAGTAACAATCGAGATTTGAACCGTTCCACTAGCCCGCTAAACGAATATGCTTTAGCGTGCGATATAATTACAACGAGTAAATTGATTTAAGTTGATTAATCAATAATTCCCAGAGCTTCCCGCTTTTAAAGGTTCCTTATTTTAAAGATTCCCCGTTCCCCATTCCCATTCCCATTCCCATTCCCATTCACCAATTCCCCGTTCCTCGTTTTAAAGATAGCCGGCCGACACTTGTTCAAATTTCAAACCATTTCCGCCCTCATCAGTCTGCAGACGTCGAAAAATGACCTCAGTGGAAGAATATGACCCTTGGTGAAGACACCGACTGGCCGTTTTTGGTGTCAGTAGTCTTACAGAAAGACTCAAATTGGTGATCATTAGGCAGACGCTCGCAAATGAGGGGGACGGAATGTAGTTTCTAAAGGCTTGAAATTGGTTTAATCCTATCTTATTCCAGAGTTCCCTTCACGGAGGGTCATTCCCTTATTATTCAGTCAACGACTCGAACTTGCAGGAAAGGTAGACTCCGCACATTGCAACCTTGCCTCTCTCAAGTGTCGATCATTTCTGACAGGGTTCGACATCTCCGCTAGCCCGGTAGCCCGAGGCTAGTAAAAATTTTGTCGGGCTAGTAAAAAACGACGTTTAATAGCCCGCTGGCTAGTAGAAAAATGGAAATAAACTAGATATAATTAGTTTTAGTTTGCAGTTC
>NC_090869.1:57251664-57266664 GCF_036669935.1 Montipora foliosa | reverse complement strand
CTCAGCACGCTCTGCACATGCGTTTTACATTTTGGTACATTTCTTTGCCATCATCTCCTAAAGGTTGGTTCTGTGGAGGACGTTAGCACATGACGATGAATTTTCAGTTCTCTCTCTACGCTTCCAGCCCACTCCTCGTAGGAGTCGTCGTCCTGGTTTCGTAAGCTCCCTAATAGGGACCTTAAGATCTGCGACGGCGACGTCAACGAAAACGTCATCTCAAAAATATAGAGCGACTTTCTTACGATCTTGAAAAATAAACGTAAAAACAGGACTTTAACAAAAATGCAAGGCATTTAATTGGCTTATCGAACAAAACAAACGAGCGCCAATTTTCGTGGGCTTAGCGAACGCGGATACGTCGAACAACGTTATATCTCCATGGAACTTTCTGGAAAGCGATTGCCATTTCGCTTTGACGTCATTTGAAATGCAGTAATGTGATTGGGCAGTCGAACTGCTTACTACCCATATTAGTAGTTTCCTTGGAGTGAATAAGGAGAAGCTTTGTTTGAATCTTGCCAAACATTGGTCCGTGAAACAAATTGCGAACACTTTTCAAGGTCATCCTAAAGTCGCTCTAACTGAACGCTATCATACGTCTTTCGCGATTATTCCATCTCGTTCATGTCATACAATCTTAGCGAAGTATCCTAAAAATATATTGGTACGAGCGGTTTCAGACTGAAAACAGAGAATGAAAGATTGTCGGTCGCATGCTCGCGTTGTCGTTAAAACCTCAATGTAGGTGATTCCACGTCGTCGCTATGCAGAGTACCGCAAAAGTATCATGTGCTAAAACCCGTGCTGCACGTGCAGCACAATAATTTATGCTCTTTCAACCAATAATATCATTGTTTTGTGGCGTTAACGTTGTTCTTGCCGTCGCCGTCGTCGTTTCTTAGGGCCTGTTTACATGGAGGGAGGGTGCCCCGGCTAACCGGGCTAGCCGGCGAGAGGGGGTTGAAACATAGCCCGCCTTTACATGCAACTTACCTAACCGGGATAGTCAGTGGCCTGCGTGGGCTATCTTTTGAGTGGCCGCTAAGCACAACAAACAAAAAGGTCGGGCAAAGAGACTTTTTGGTGGGAAGTTTATTATTATTTTTTTTTATCGCTCATTCCGCTAGAGGCAGCTTTTCAGTGCATAGGACTTTTGTTTTGCACTCTGCTAAATCAGTGTGATCACCAGAAGTATGTTTTCGCCTTTTTTCTCACCTCGGCTGGCCGGGATAGCCGTGTACATGAAAAAAAGCTAACCCGCCTAGCCGGGTGGCCCAGGCAAGTAGACAGGGTGCCGCGGGTAGGCGGGCTACCCTGTCTAGCATGTAAAAGCTTGAATGCGTATGAAAACTTAGCCCTCCCAGAGTAGCTCGGTTAGTGGGGTAACTCGTTTAGCCGGGGCACCCGCCCTCCATGTAAACAGGCCCATATGTTAGGGAGTTTTAGCAACGACGACGGCTACGGCAACGACTGTCACAACTTCACAAAGCAAGAGTATCATTGGTTAAGGAAGGAAAAATTTCAATGAAACAAACATACTTTTCTATTTCATCGAATAGCAGATGTTAAATTTAGTTAGGTCAAGAGCCAGTCTTCTTCCTCACTCTAATACTCATTTTCTTTTAATATCTTTGTTATTTCCTCGTTAAGGCATCCTCGCCGGTGCGCAGCTCACTTTACCCAAGGATTGTAAAGGCAACAAGTTTTGTGAGATCACAAAGATGATCCTTGGACCAACAGTCAAGTTTTACATCTATGGGAATTTTGAGTGGAAAAAGGTCAAAGTAGCGATTGGTTTTGCCCACATTCGTATCTATGATGGGTTGTATTTCGACAAATTGGAACTGTATGTTGAGGTGAGGTAAACTTAATGTTGTGATAAGTCCATGTGTTCTTAGTTATAATAGTCATTTTGCGGAGTCTGGTACATAAAGCTTTTGTCGCGTTTGTCTTTTTATTGTATTATCTGAAAATAAACTGTTGATTTGCGGTACTTTGTTTGCCAGGGGCCCGTTTCTCGAAAGTCCCGTAAGCTTTTCGGGTCCTTGCTACGTCTTTCTTTTCTCTTGCTTTCATTCTAAGGTGTAGGCGCTTTTTGTGGCCCCACCTTTGCTGAACATGGCTTTAATTTACTACGGTCTTTATAGATTTCGTTAATGATGTAATAAACAGCCACGTTGGTGGCCTAATAACACCAACATGTTTGTAGTTGTCTTTTTCCGGAGTTCCATGTCTCAGCAAACTAGTGCGATCACTTGCAAAGAGCACGGCTTTCACCATTTAGCAATATTTTATATCAAGGCCGGGGATAAGCGTCGACATAAAAGCCATTTTCAAACTCATTCGCTTGATTTGGGAAGCTGGTGTTTTAATTTGCTTTAACGAGAAAACAAAAAGCAAAATGATTGTGAAGTTTGGTGACTTAAAAACTCGAAAGAGATCCGAGAAGTTTTTGGACTTTCTAGAAACGGGTCCCAGGGACAATGGCATCCAGTCCAAGTGGAGTGATATTCCCGCCTATTCTCTAATTACATATAAATATCATTAGCATAGATTCTGTTCCACAAGAAAACACAATTGTGTGAAATTTGTCAGGTTTTAAAATAGAAAATGGTTTGAACCCAGGAGTTACATATCTCGACGGCATTTTATCGTCTGGGTGAAAGAAGTCGTGAGAAGGACTGTTGGCAGTGACTGACGTTTCCACTTACAAACTGGATCGAAATGCACCAATACCACTCATCATCCTCACGTGCAAACACATTATTTTCCCACATTTTTCACAACACAGACCAGAGCACCACTATACATTTGTTTGCATTTCCAATCGTCGCTTGACTCTGAAGATGAATTGCGCTCAGGTTATCGAAACGGCAGTCACCGCCAACAGTCCTTCTCAGGACTTCTTTCACCCAGACGACCAAATTCTATCGAGGTTTGTCAGGTTTTGCACGGTTAGGAGTCTAAACGAACCTCCATTTCATGTTTTACCATAGATTACTGACATTGCCCAGTGATAAATCTTACACGGTGTATACTCCACTTTGATAACTGGTTTTGGTCTTGAAAAAGTAAAGAAGCTTAAACCTGTTTGTTTCTGCTGATCTAATTTTAGGCTGAATTCAACGCTACAAGCACGCACACGAAGCTGGGCTTCCGGGCAGATATAAAAGTTCCTGTAAACGGAGAAATCGAGCGAGATGGCATCATAGCCCCCGGAAACGAACTCTTCCTTTTTGGTGTGCTTGAGTACGACTTTACAGAACAACAAGTCGCCGGAAAATTGGGCATGCGTGGTATTTGGAGAAAGGCATATACTATCCCATGGCTCTCTTTAGGAAATATTTTTGTTGGGTGAGAAAATGATCTCTTTGTGTCTTGATTAATTGACTTTACGAACTTGGCAGTTAAGCTGATAAAAAAAACTAGATGCCACTACCTGGCCGGAGGCGTTCTCCTTCATTAATATACTAATGGAGAGTTTAAGCACGCGACGTTTTTGAGACGCTGACGGCAACCAGGAGAAACCTTTTCGCATGCCAGAACAATATTAGTGTCTCCCAGATTTTTAAACTAATCATCTCTAATGGAGAAGAGATACTTAGCAAATAAATGTGATTGTGTAAAGACGAAAGCGAAAACGGCCCACATTTGGTTCCGGTCAGAAATGTATCGGGCTTAATGTGACCCTACGATGAAAATTTTGCATGTCCTTTTTTTCTTTAGATTTTGAAAATAGACGTACTAGACTACTAGGTATCATGCCAATTTTTATCTCAAAATTCCCACGGGAAGTATGATTATTGTAAGGTAGTTTTTCGGTTTTCGCTGTCCGCCATTACTCGAACGGCAAATGACCGTGACTGAGGAAATGGGTTGGGTCTAGCTGGATCGCCTGGGGTCTGACGTCATACGCGCAACGCTCAAAATAAACGCGGCTAATTTCCCATGCCATCTATGAGATGTGAGAGATCGCCGAGTTGCTTTTTGCTGATATTATATACATTACTCCTTGATCGACTTGTTCGATTTGTCAAACGCCACGAAGCGATGCGCGTATGACGTCACGAGCCAAGTCTTGCGTGAAGACCACTTACAAAATAATCGCAGGCTTCTCCAATGCAGTCTGAGTAATGGCGGACAGATTTTTAGCGGTTTTTGGCTGGCTATTTCCCGCCCTATCTCGCTTCTATCGTTCCAAATTTAAATGCACTGTATTATTTTGAACATATTGACTTACCGTACTTATTCGGCTACAAGCCGAGCTCGGCTATAAGCCGAGACCCCAAACTTCTTATGGAAAAAATCAACTTGATTGACACGAATTGTAAATGCATAATACTCGGCTATAAGCCGAGACCCATTTTAGGTCTTGATGTGCATTATAGACTATGGAATTTTCGTAATTTAAAATACAAATTGACATTGACTGAAAAATTATACTCAAAGCAATCAAATGAACACGAAAGATAAGAAACAAACAAGCAACGTGATCGTGAGGTGACGAATATTATTAAACAATTTCTGACCTCACAGGAAACGTGTCTTCGTACAAGCGAAGCGTTTTATAAAAAGTTATCCGACTGGAAACCTTACAACCTCGCCTTTAAACTTAAAATAGTCGCCGAAGCAGAAGCTGAAGAAAATAACTCCGAGATCGCCTGAGAATACGGCATCAGCAAGTCGATGGTTCCGTCGCTGGAGGAAAGATAAGGCAAATCTGTTCAACGGGTTTTCAGAGCAAAGAATTCAAGGTAAGATTTTCCCTTTAATGCATACGGTTTTTTTACTTGGAAAATGTCACTACAAGAAGAAATCCACTTGCGTTTTTGTCTCAAGTTTGCTATGGTGTCATGTGACAAGCTTGTTTACACGATCTGTGATGGTGCAATCTCGTTCCCAGGCTCCTCGTTCCTTTGATGGGTAAACCAGGCTTGTGGCACCTCTATAATGCTATAATGCACTCGACGGCACAGAAGACGATGCAGTCTTCGACGAGAATATTCCAGAACAAAAAAAAAAGTGAAGACGTGGAAATGGACGACGAATTCGAGACAGACAGCGAGGAAGAAGACGAGCAATAAGATCGATCCCGATCACTCACCAACACGAACGGCTCCTTTTAGCTTTACGAGCCACCAAGTAATAAAAGTCCATATTACACCAACAACATCGAAGCAACAACTTCTCTTCATTTTACAACTAATTTAGTTCGGCTTGTAAGTGAATACACGTTCATTTGTTACTGTTTTAATTTGCTGAGAAAATTCTTTTTATCAAAAATACTCGGCTATAAGCCGAGACCCCTTCTACGGCTTCAAATTTGCCCAAATTGAGTGAGGATTTGTGTAAAAATCGCTCGGCTTATGAAAAAATCCGAAAAGGAAACCAAAAATTTTCGTCCTAGTGGCACTTTAAGCTCCCTGTTAAGAAACAAACAAAGCTGAGAATCTGCAAGGTGGATAAATGATTTTTAAATAATCTTACCAACTGTAGGAATTTGGGCAGGCTTGATACAGATAGACTAAATTTGTTGAGATTAATCTTTCTGCGAAGTCGTTCTCTTAAGGGAGCTTTGCAAGCCAATCAGAAGTCTTTGCATAATTCCTATGGTTTGGAAACATTAACAGGCTTTCATGCGGACCGGAGTTGAACTGTGGGGAATAAAAGGGGCTAGAAAATTGCCTGCTCCGTCTGCGAGAACGTTGTAAAATAGGCTCTCGTAGGGAAGTGTAGGCTTATGCTTGTGGCCCCGGAGGGCGCCTAATTAACCCAACCCATTGATACCCAATAAGAACAACCCATTGCCATCCCAACTTTACAACGAGAGCAGAAAATGGTTGAAAACCTAAGCTGCACTCAAACTCAAATATGCGGTACTAGTGATATCGAATTTCTACTGTTTTGCTTTTCTTGATAACAGGTTGACGTATAAAGTTGGGGCTCCCATACGGATAACTGGCGTGCAATTTGGAATGCGAGTGGAATTTGGATACGATTGTCTCATACCAGCCGACTTCAATAACGACGTGAGCTCGGGATACATTTTCAACAGTAGCAACAACAATAATGTTAATAATGATAATGATAACGATAATGGTAACGATAACGTCAATGATAATAATACTACGACTAATAATAATAATAATAATGTCCATAAAGTTCGTTAACGTTTAAAAAGAACTTTTTACAACGCTAAAAAATTTTAAAAGTAAAATACCGAACATTTTCGACAGAAGTCATCATCAGGGTATTAAATTTTATTAGCCTTGTAGATAGTTCTTTTTAATAATAATAGTAATAATAATAATAATAATAATAATAATAATAATAATAATAGTAATAATAATAATAATAATAATAATAATAATAATAATAATAATAATAATAATTTCAATGTCAAACGCACCCGGACAGATTTTAAATTGTTTGTGCTTATTATATAACACAGATTGTTGGCGTCCCATTGCCGTCGCCTTTGGAGCTTACACAAAAATAAAGAGGAAACAGAGGGAAACAATGCCTTTGTTCTCTCCCCACCCCCCACCCCCCAGCCTCTTTTACATTTTGTAATATTTCTTTGCCGTTCTTGTTTTAATAACGACGAAAAATGACCATCTTTGAAGACATGAGCATCAGATGATAAAGTTTCAAACTAAATGACTTATATTTATGATGAAGCGATAAGAATAAAGCAAACTTAAATCTCGTAGCTGTCGTCTTCGTTTTTGCCTAAGCTCCCTGCTCCTCGAATAACAACGCCGACGACGACGAAGGGTGTTCAAATGCGCTCAACTTGTTGAGCTCAACATGTTGAAGCTTGTACAGTGGACAAATCCTGTGCATTTGCACGCGGCTTTACAACGCTAAAAGAATTTTAAAGTATAAATACCGAACATTTTCGACACAAGTCATCATCAGGGATTAAATTTTATTAGCCTGGTAGATAGTTCTTTTTAATAATAATAGTAATAATAATAATAATAATAATGTAATAATAATAATAATAATAGTAGTAATAATAATAATAATAATAATAATAATAATAATAATAATAATAATAATAATAATAATTTCAATGTCAAACGCACCCGGACAGATTTTAAATTGTTTGTGCTTTTATATAACACAGATTGTTGGCGTCCCATTGCCGTCGCCTTGGAGCTTACACAAAAATAAAGAGGGAACAGAGGGAAACAATGCCTTTGTTCTTTCCCCACCCCCCACCCCCCACCACCCCCCCAGCCTCTTTTACATTTTGTAATATTTCTTTGCCGTTCTTGTTTTAATAACGAAGAAAAATGACCATCTTTGAGGACATGAGCATCAGATGATAAAGTTTCAAACTGAATGACTTATATTTATGATGAAGTGATAAGAATAAAGCAAACTTAAATCTCGTAGCTGTCGTCTCCGTTTTTGCCTAAGCTCCCTGCTCCTCGAATAACAACGCCGACGACGACGACGAAGAAGAAGATGGTGATAACGATGATGATACGTTAATGACCCTGATAGCTAACGACCCCGGGTCAAATCACTCAGGTTTTTTTTTTTTAAATCACGATGAAGGTTTGTGCAAGGCTTTGTAGGTGTGATTTTAAGGTGGTCTTATTAACGGTTACTCTTGTACACTTGATGGAGTGTCCACGATTTTCTTCTTCCTCTCCCCCAATGGGCGTCATCAGACACATGAACACATGTTTCAGCACCAGAACCACAACAAGAACTACTACGTTATCATCACTGTCATCTTCGTTGTCGTCATCGTCAACGTGCTCATCGGTGTCACAGTCTTCATCATTATCACCGTAAACATCGTCGTCATCTTCTCTATCATCACCGTCGTCATCTTTTATTTAGTTGTCTTTGACTTTACCCTGAAATTGTCCTGGCTCCAAGTTTGAAATCCACGATTCATTCGGATCATTAATTTTTGCTTTCTCCCTCTCCTCCTTAGGGTCACTGTTTTGGTGGTAGTGGATATGTTGGTGTCGGTGAACCTCAGTTCTTCTATGCATCAATCACAGCCCTCACATTGGGAAAGATCCTCAGACTAATGGGTGCCACGTTCGAACTACCGCCTCCAATAGCAGCGACGGGATTCCCAGAAGGTGCAACGGTAGGCAATTTTTCTAGGAAACTGACCCTCCGGGAAATGGAACTACAATCATGGGCATATTATGTGGGAAATCTATGCATTTTTATGTAAACTTCCTTTTCTTTTTCAGTTCATCCATTCTTCCCTCCCCCCCCCCCCCCCCATCCCCTCCCTTCAATGATGAATGTAATACAGTGTAAGGAGTTAAATTGTATGCAAAATTGGTCCATTTCAGCTCCAATATTAAATGGAGGGGATGGGGGAAGGGATTTGTGTCGCACAACAAATTGTCCATGTTTCGGAACATTTTTGCCCGTTGGAAGATATGTTACATTGTGAAATATTTCGTGCAAGTGGTCACGCGATTGCGTTCAAGACAAGTTGAACGAAAAAAATTATAGTGTAATAACACTCCAAACTGTTCCCAAGTGCGAATTGTCCGTTTTTTCTGGTCCCCTAAACACCTGAGAGGGAGGGTTGCTTACTGCAACAACGATTAGATAGTTTTTTTTTTTACTTGACCATTCTAATGATTCAATCTTGTGTACACAGGGATCATATTCCACGGCTGACGTTGATCTACGTATTGCTGGAGGACCGTTCATCTATAAGGGTTTCGCCATGAAAGGAACAGTCAACATCTTAGGATGGGAAATTTATGCAGAAGTAAAGTTGTCAGAGACGGTGAGTCCGAGAGCAATCCTTTTGATGTAAGAGAAAATAAAGGTACGTCTGTGTGACACTCCTCCTTCCTTTGACAAATCTACTTAATTATAACGAATCTGACTTCGTGGACGTTTGACAGTCGTTTCTTTTTTTGTGACTTAAAGCAGGTCACGTGGTTTTCGACAAGCTTGTCAGGACGCGCTTTCCTTTCGATAAATAATTTCTCAAGTTGAATGGAGCATAAATTTTCAATCATAAAACTTCAAAGTTTTGGGTGTACGGTACCTCATCAGGCAAAGTTCCGGAACGAAGAAGCGTCCGAAAAATTCAGTTCTAGCAGTCCAAGTAAATACGTAATTACTTAACAGCTTAATTTTCTGTTTAACGCGTTCTCAAAGTAAGCAATACGGGGAGTAACTTTACCCACTACTTAGTTACGGAGACGCATCGACTTGGGCTGAGATGGTGTTATAAACTGCTTTCAAACAAAGTGATTAGAAACGGCAAGGGCTACTGCTACGGTTATGGCGACGGCGACGTAACGAATAATAATATTTTGTTTTTTTGGCTAAAAAATTAAAGTGAAACAATAGCATTCTGCACGTGCGTACGCATTTTAGTACATGCATTTGTCATACTGTGAAAAACAATTAACAACGTGAAAAAAACAAAACAAATTTTAGCTAATTAGAAGACAACTTGACCATATAACAAAAAACCGTCCATTTTCTATCCTTACTTTAAATCTCTTCGTACACATAGAGTCTTGTGGAGTAATTTAGTCTTATTGTTCAAAGTAAACAACATGCATGGCATAACCGCAAAATGCTATTGAAAACGCAGTCATATTTTGAACAGACATTTTCGCTCACGTTGTTATTGTTCTTGCAGAAACTCCCTGATGTAAATTTGCGTATCAAAATAATTTAAGATATTTCCACCTTCGTGCTACACAGCAGAGGGCGACTTATCCTTCAACCGAAAGTGTTCGAACGGTGTTTAAAGAGGAGGCAAGGAAAAGATCCTCTGTTGTGTGCTCCTGTTGTCGTCAAAACCTCAATTTGCTCAGGTCACGTGGTTGTACAAAAACGTGTGTCACACCAGCAAAACGATGTTGTTACAAACTCAGATCCAGTCTTTACCGCGTAAATATTCAACATGGCCGCTGAACGAAATGCTATCGCTTCTCTTGTCGCCAACTTGCACACGTGATGGCGCATGCTCTGTCGACAAGAGTAACAGAGGAGTCCTGGATAGTAGAACGAATCCGGATACGTGTGGAAGAGCAAATTCGATTTGAATACGTTACGTGTGGACGTGAAAACTTTTTAAATCAGCAGAGAAGAAGTTTGCGTATTCAAAAATATACGGATACGTGTGGAGAGGGCCTTAAACTTTCTAATGACGTGAAATTACCCATTTAAGGTTTACATAGCAGCGAGAGCTTACAACAGTGAATCTTCCATTCGCTAGGTTGAGCCTAAGTCACTCGTTCCCAGCCAGTTTTAGGATATTTCACGCATATTTTACATCGTGAACAAGATTGAAAAATCGTTAAATGCTTAATTAAGTAAGTGCAAAGTTACATTTTGAAATGGCGATGGTGACATAACGTTTTCTTTGCTTAAACTCCCAATTAAGCCCCTAGTGCCATCTTCTGAACAGACCCATGCCCATCAAAAGCTCCACCAGGGACCTAAATAACTGCTACTTATTAAACTCTACGGAGCTTGTGCGAGCCCTCATGAAGAAAAAGCGAACTTTGAGTGAAAAGAAATTATTGCGAGGTTTGGTGAACTTTAATTAAACCTTAAAACCTTAATTAATGTTGTGGTAAGATGTTTGGTCAGAATGTCTAATGTGACCCTCAAATCTCCAAAGGTAACGTTTATCGACTTGAAGCCCGATCCAGTGGACATTTTAGGAATTGCTAAAATCGTCCGAAGCCCATCTGATTCAAGCAACGGACCTTGGTTCTATGTAGATGCCAGGCAAAGTCCAATCCATCTTGAGGTTAGTTTGTCAACCATATGTTAAACTTGAAAATAGCAGCAGGTCCGTTGCACGTTTATACGGATTTTGATGAAAATGTTGGAACTCAAAAGAAGCTTTGAGGAACTTAATTAACGCCAACGTTGGTCGTAAACAAGCACGCCACATACAATCAGCTTAATCAGCCAAAACAAAGTTACTGCACGCGCGCAATCTCACACGTTTATAAAACAACAAAGTAGAAGGACCAAATTTAAATATTGTTTTCAAGAATGTGACTTTTTTTTTTCTTTCTCTTAATGGACGTTCGTTCTTGAATGGCTCCCCACATTTTGATGGGCTTTTAATTTGCATTGAAAAAAATTAAAATGGCGCTTGCCGAGAAATACGTGATGCAAATGGAAGAAATGGTTTGTTGTTCCTTTGTGTTATGCTGCCTGAATGCATTAATTTTTCTAATTACTCTAATTAGGCGTACATCGAGGGCTACACGAATCTTCTTGGGATTGGTAGTTACTGCCGCTTGAATCTCACAATGACCCGGATGGAGTTGCTTCTCCAGGGAGACTTCCTTGGTCTCATCAAAAGTGAAGTGTTTGTGGCAGCTTCTTACTCTTTAACTTTTGGTGGTTCTCAGTTTTATGTCAGAGTCACGGTGGATTTGAGCGCCATAAATGGGGTAAGAAAATCACTTATTGTGACTGCACGGCAATCAACTATCCTGGAGAAATAGTCTTGAGTGAGAACTGCTCCATTTCCTTATTTCGCGTGTTCTTGACTTTGTGTTTAAGGACGTTCGCGCCAAAATCTTCCTACGGTGAGATTTTCTTCATTTCTCGCCTAGAGTTAGGTCATAAAGTACTTACTCCAAAAATAAAAAAAAAATGGGGGTCACCTACTTGGTTTCGGAGAAATTGGCAGTGGGAAAATGCCTAAAATTTCGATCAGTCGGTCATAATATCGAGATCTCTGTACGGTGCCCAATTTACATTATCAACTCCGTTGATAAAACTTAATTTTTGTATACTACTTCCCCACCGACGCAGCACCACAGTTTCACCCCTTCACCCCTTCATTCATATCGAGATGTAGCCTCATCTGCTCATCCATCGAAAATCATAAAAATAAACTGTTAGAGTGAAGGTTTCCGTGCATAGGTTTTTAGGAGTGGGATTTTTAGATAATTGCATGCCGCTAGGGATGTCGTAAACAGAGAGTTTATCTTTGACGTGCGTTTTCGTAAGCTCTACCCGTTGCAACCACTTCCGGAATTCGTTGGCACGAGAAAAGAAATTTAAAAAAAAAAAGACAACTTCCTAGATGGGATTTTTTTTCATTTTATCATATTTTGTAAATAGTAAGTAAAGTAAGTGATTCATGATTGAAAAAATAGGGGTCACCGATGATCTAAACTAGTAATGTGCAGATCAAATCGAGCTTCGACATTCCCCCCCCCCCCCCTTCCCGGGCAAACCTCGGGCATTTGACTATCCTCTGTGCCCGGGGAATGGGGAATTTGACCTGTGCCTGCGTGGGGTGGGGAAATTGCTAACAGCAATAAAACACGTGTTTGGACGAGATGGAAGAGTTTAAAGGAAGAGATATGGCATTTGTGAGCGATTGGCTTACAAAAAAGGTCTTCAAAAGGTCTTTATTAAAGACGACAGGAGCCTACGACGATTGCTCTTTAGTAGGGTATGACAGACAAATCCGACGATAGGGTAGGACATTTGAACACCATTTTGGCCCGAAGGGGCGGGAATTTGAACGATCCAATCTTCAAAAGTTCAAATGCCCGGGGGGGGGGGGGGGAAGTATGTTGAAGTTTCGAGTTGATCGGCGCTTAAAATAGACGTGATTTTGCAATGCTCTTGAAAAGTTCGTTTGTCACGTTTTTGCGTGACCTGTCGGGGAAGGACTGGAACCCAAGACAGGATCGATCGTTAAAGGGTCTTAAAGGTTTTTATTTAAGGACGTTCGCGCTAATTGTTTCTGCGCATCCTTACTGCGCACGCAAATCCACATGCCACGCCATGCCACGTCATGCATCGATGGGCAGATGGCCATTGTTATAGCTTTGATTGGATTTAACGATCTTGGACGTTCGGTGACCCCTACTTTTCTTTTCAGAAACAGATTTCATTTACAATTATCTCCACATTGTCCAAAAATGAACAAAAAATCAATGTGGGAAGTTAAAAATAATTGAAGATTTCTGTCCACGGGTCATAGAATCCTGCCATTTTGCGGCTGCAAGGCGCGTGAAACTATTGTCGTTAAATGCGAACTTGTTCTTTGAGGAACCTCACCAGCTGACTAAATTCGCTTAAAAGGTCCATTTAAACCATATTTGGCAGAGAACATTTCCCTTCAAAGCGCTAATTGCAATATTTTGGGACTTGCAGCTACTGTGGTCTTCTTCGCCAACGAAGCCCGATTTACTCAGATTTTGGTGTTCTTCTGGGCATGTTATTTCCAAAACGAAGTCGGTGACCCCCCATTTTTTTTACATTTCTGACGTCGCTAACTCATGATCTTTCAACGGTAAAATTTTCAGAAAAAAATCAAAGTTAGAAAAATTTCGCGCGAACGTCCTTAAAATACAAACTTTCTCGAGCATAGCAACAAAGTTGCAAGCAGACGTCATCTTCATTTGGTTTTATCAACGGAGTTGATAATGTAAATTGGCCACCGTACAGAGATTCTAAAAGCTGACGTTTCGAGCGTTAGCCCTTCGTCAGAGCGAATCCAACAGCACCACAGTTTCTTTAGAAACTACCCCTTCATTAATTTGTCATCTTCATTTGGTTAGTGTTTTTGTATAATATCTCTCCATTGCGGTCATGCTCATCTTCTGGAGTGTGGTTTTTGCAAAATTTAATCGTTGGCTGTTTCCTCGCAGGTCCGCGCTATTCAATACAATTCTGCTCTATTTTCACGAAAGTAAAGGAAAAGAACTACAAAAACAAGCGTTCATTTTGAAGTTAAGTTCGTAGGGTAATAAAAAAATTTGAAAAAAACAGCCCCATTAAATTTACGCAACGGTTTGTTCTCGAGTTTTCCAAACTTTCAGCCACTACTTGATCAGCTACTTTTTCCAGAGCTTTTCCACCCACCCGCTCACTTCTCTTTACCGTTTCATTATGATTCGGAAATAGATGTGCCATTCTTTTGCCGGCCTGGAATTTTTTTCCCCGGCGCTTTTGTCGCCATCTTATTTTTACTAATGCTTGAAAAATATTTATGAAAGTCAAGTAGACTAGTGCACGACTGATAAAACAACTCGAATATCAGTCGTGCATTAGTCTACTTGACTTTCATAATATTATATTCATAATATTATATTCATAATATTTCATAATATTTTAAAATCAATTTCACTGATCACGATCTTCTTTGATCCAACGCTGTGAAGACTTATCGTCCACGCTTTTTGCAAAGGTTTTAAATCCTTAACTTCACTAATGCTCAAAGTAATGTGTGACATATTAATGTCGCGTTACCTGCGCAGTAACGTTGCGCACAAACAATTAGCGCGAACGTCTTTGAAGTGCCCCTGTGACCAAATAATCAATTATCTTTCTTTGGATTTCGAAACTGTGTTAACTAAACACTAAGTGACCAAAGTTTTAAGCCCTGATTAAAAAAAACCTGTTTATTTTAACTGGGATTTTCCCATTTGATGGTCCGCCATTACTAACTTCAAGTGAGAGAGCTGGATCGAGGAGAAAATGACGTCAAAGGTTCACTAGTTAAAAGAATGCATTGCGTGAGTACGCCGCAGAATTAATGTGCATTGGGCTTTGAGACTTTCAAACTCGCGTTTTGCACGTATAATAAGCTGCATTCACACGCTGAAATTTTAAGGGGGGTGGCACTTAACTACAGAAAGACAATGGTTGCTAAGAAAGCTTTTTAGTCAATGAGCCCTGCAAAAAGGTTCCATGGATGGTTCTATAAAGTAACTTTTTTTCAATAAAAATGTGACATCACTTTAATCAGAATGCACATGCGCAACTAGTCCCAGTCCTCTGCCGTGCGTTTCAGAGTAAAACAGGTAAAAGCTCTCAGGAAACGAAAGGAAGAGGCACTTTTTTCACCGGATGGGAACTGTCGCATCATTTTTCGTAAACTGTGGCATGGAATTTCTATTTCGACAAAAAATGGGACTGATCTTTTGAAAAGTGTGTCAAGGGAGGGCCTTATGACATCATAATTATTTTGAGAAATGATTCCTTTTA
>NC_090869.1:57206664-57211664 GCF_036669935.1 Montipora foliosa | reverse complement strand
GTTTCCAATAATTATGTATACATACAAACACTGTATGTCGATGTAAAAACACGTTTTCTTATACAGACAGTGTACTAGAAAGTAAAATTTGCCATCGTTGTGATGGCATATCCTTAAGTTCCAAGTTTATTGCAAATTACTTAGTTTAACTTAGCCAAGTGTCCGGCTTAATGCCTCCTGAGCCCTTCCGGAGGATAATGAATCAAAATTAATACAACCGGAAATAGAGTTTGTTAGATTTGGTAAGGTTTATCTCAAAAGTTCATCCAGCGTCATTCCCTGATTTGTTTGGAAACAAGTGAGAAGTGTTACCGGGTATTTTGCATTCTTAAAGTAATTTTCAAAGAATTATCCAGTGGAATTTTTTTCATCTTTCAACTTTTTCATAAATATTTCAAAGTTTACTTCAGTTTATAGTTCTTTCTCACATCATGTACTGGGCCAGAGAATTATGATATGGTTTCAAAATCTAAAAAAACAAAATACTGCTCACTGAATTGGTTTTAGAGATACTTTTCAAAGACCACATTTTAGACGGTCTTTGAGCACTGTACCATTACCATAGCAGCAGTTGGGACCCAGCAAACACCCTTTAAAACATTGCAATAGTATTACACAGGTATGAAGCTGTAGCCCTTTTGTAAGGATTGGAGTAATCTTTTTCCATTGGACACATGACTATTAAGAGTGGAAAATCCTTTCGAGCTTCCTTTAATAAACTCGGAAAATAATTTAACTTTTTATCTGTGACCACATTTCTGTCATTCTGTAGAGTGCTCTTTTACCTCTTCAAAGATTTGTCTAAATAGATTAATGCTGCAGTGACATTTTGCATTTTGCCTGAGTATAATATTTATGCTGAATTCAAAACCCAAGCAGCTGGATACAGTTGAACAACAATAATAATAATTATTGTTGTTCAACTGTACATACATGTACTATAGAAAGAGTATGCTGTTTCCTTCTTTCTGTGGGAAATATGAAAATAGTACATCAAATCAGTTAATAATGGTTTATGTTTTGCAGTTCTACTTTGTTTCCCTAAACTGAAATATTGTGCTACTTTTTCTGATGTGTCCAATAAAGCTGATAAATTAATAAAAAATAGTGAAAGAATGTGGATTAATTATTAAAAGTTGTCACATTTTTGGGATCTTTGCTATAAAGAGAAATATCAAGGTTAAGATTTTATATTTGCAGAGGTACAACTAAGAATATTATGTACTACCTGGATCCAAACTCATTTTACTATTGGAGAAGATTTCTTTCAGCATTGTTTTAGAAACCTTAAGACTCTTTAGTTGTTATTACTATCTAACACACCGCACACTTTTGTATGAAATATAAAATAGCAAACAAGAATTTCCTTAGAGCAAAATTAATGTTGCTTTAAAACATTAATGACAACCCAACTTACGGTGCTTATAAAATATTAACAATCTCTTTCCTATATTCTTTACAACTGTCTTTAATCTTTTTTCACATTCAGATTATTGTCCATTATCCAAGTAAAATTATCTCAAAGGAATTGCCAGCACAATTGTGCACAGCCTGTGTATAATTTGCTCCTTGCATAAAGAACACATCAGCTGTTACTTTAATTTGGCAGCATTCAGAAGCAAACGTTTGCTCTCGAGATTAGCAAAGTTTCAGCCACAGCAATTGATGCAAGAAATCTAGAAATACCTCGACCAGGAAGGGAGCAGAATAAAAATAATTGTTAGATCCAAATTAACCAATGCTATGTTTAACAGGTGAATCGGAGAGGACATCTTTAAACAAATCTCGCACACCTGGAAGTACGCTACTGTAAAGATACCTTCGAAAGGTTCAGCGTATTTCCCCGCCGATATTCCGAACGATTTCCTGTACATTTTGTGCTGTGATTGAGACTTTTCTCCTCGAGCAAAAGCTTGCCAAATGAACCAGGAGAGTATGGCGATCAAGTGATTTCCGTGTAAGAAGACACGAAACGACTTCACGGCCTGCTGACCTCTGATTGGGCAGAAAAACACAAAGAATTTCTGGCACCAATCAGAATTGAGAATGACCTCTACTGTTTGGAAACTTGTCCCCAGGGGCTCTTTTCGCCATACTATGCTTTTCTTCGTCGCCATTTTCTTTCGCCCGTTTACACTTCCCTTGCCTCGCGATCTGCCTCTGGGTCTCCGAGGATGAAACTAGTCATAATCGAGGAAATTGTAATTTTTATGGTTAATAATGATATTATTGTTTTATGGCGTTGTCGTAGCCATAGCCGTCGTCGTTTCTTAAACTCCGAGAAAAGCCGCTCCATGCATAGGTTGTTTAAGAAAACGATAACTCAAGCCGCCGATATGTGGTTTAAGATTCAAGTCATGGGCTACTATTATCTCCTGATAGTAGCCCTCGAAAGAACAAAGAGCTTCCGAATGGTTGTCTAGCGGGAGGCAAAAAGCCTTTTTATTCCGTCGCACGCGATCAATTGCTGCGCAGCAGGCTGATGAACAGCAGTAAAGATGAACTTAGTTGACCTTGTTTTAGTCATTTTGTTCAGATGTAAATCACATTATATTTGGGTTATTGACCAAGCTTGTTCAGTCAAGATGACTGGATAATGACCAAGTTCTTTTTTTGCGTGTTTATCGTCGAGATCCATAAACACGGAACGAAAAAACAAGGCCAATATTGACCTAACACGCTTCGTCAATTAAGGATTTATTATATGGGATAAAATACCAGACAATTATCTTTAATCTTGCGGGACCAAGCGCGAAATCCCGAGCGGGCAAGATAGCTCCATCTTACCCGCTCGGGTAGCCAATCACAGCGCGGGATTTGGTTCATCTTGCCCGCTTGATTATAACGAGATGCTTCTATGAAGCATACACTGGGTTGCCTGTGGTACGTGCTACAGAAAATCAGAAGGCACTGAATTGTGTGGTATTGAAATACAGCATTCCAGTCTCTGAAGAATAACAAATAAAAGAGAAGCGAGAAACATTGGCTTCTGGGCTGACATGTTGATAATTTGATAGTTCCCTCACAACTTCTTTTCACCACAAGTGTGCCCTCTGAGCATCTGACAGCTTTGTAATAATAAACTTCACTGAAGTCAATTCCTGTTTCGCGGGGTTAGTGTTAGGATGGGAGACCAAAACAATAAACCCCTCACAAAAAACAGAAACATCTGACCGAAAATACTATTAACGCTAACAAATGCGAACTCAGCAAGGTACAGATTTTGTTAGCTTGCTTTATGCAAAACAAATATTGATGAAAAAGCAAATAACTATTGATACATAGTTTTCAGAAAGAGCAGAAGGAAGTTTCCCGGACGGTCGATCGAGAATAAAATATTTACGACATCAAAACAACATTAATTTTGAACCGTGAATATAGAATATAAAAAGTTACGATCAGCGACAAACATTTTGGGAGATTTTTGCTACGTTCAAGTAAATTGCAAAATCGAAAGTGACATGGCCGGAATTCAGCGGGCGCCGTAGCATGTTTACTCGCCAAACAGTGAAGCATCTGTGTCAAATGATGGCAAGATACCGGGTTTTTGTAAGTTTCTTTTTCTGTCAAGTGTTATTAGATCACAATCGCCCAACTCTTGTGTATGCAAAGTCAAAATTTACTCTCCAAGACGCGTACGACGTTATTTATCACCAGGTAATTCCATCATTTTGGAAATAGCAGCTACTTTATTATTCATCTGCGTCACAAGTTTTCACTGATTTTGGGGCTCATTTTGTTGAAACTCAAGCACGCTTTCAACAGGCCTGTGAACCCTTCCTGCTTACAGAGCAATACTAAAAAACTTCTCCCACATCACATTTCAACCTTAAGCTCGAAAATTCAATACACAACATGATATTATAATTCACAAAGGCAGAAAATACCACAGAATCCTTTTCCAGCGAAAAATTTATTGAAACAAACAACGTATTTGCTCTTAGAGGCGAAAACCTCTTCCTATTTCATTGCGTGCGTGAAGACAAGAAACTCAATCATGTCAAATTACCATGTACTTCAGGTAAATACAACTCACTTTGATTTCGTCTCGACGGGCGATGGATTGTTGTCGAAGTCCAGTACTCGTCGCTTTTGAGATTCCTGCCTAGTTTATCCAACTGACTTTCCATTATTGAGCTCCATAAGGGTATATTTTATTTAAGGACCCACTAAAACGCCCTTCGCGTTACATGACTTTCGACGCCATTGCAGGCTAAGTTAATGATTCTACTGTGTCCACCAGAGAACTCTACGCAGTTCCATTACCCTCTCGATCCTAAGAAAATACGCGCAGAAGGCTCTATGCACAAAGACACCACTTACCAGGGGAGTGACAGGCAAGACTTTTACCGACACGGAAAAAAAAAAGAAAAAAAAAGAAAACAAACAAACTAAACGCAGACCTCAACTGGGTTTGCCATGGGCAACCCAGTAAAAACGCATAAATATAGATAGATGGGTAGATTTTGGTTGGGTGCTTTCTTAGTTCTGAAATATTGATCAAAAATTTACATCATAATATGACATAATTTCAACAGTGAATTTAACACTTATTCCAGTGTCCATACACAATTACTATAAGTAGAGAGATTTGTACCGAAACGAGGTCAATTCCAACCTTTCTTCCATTGAAAGCCCAAGTGACCAATCAAATATGTGGAAAATAGTGGTATAGGGTTGATCACATGCCTGATGGGGCCTACTTATGCAAGTACTCCTTGCTCCCGTTTAACTAAGGACGTGTGCCATTAGGGTCAACGTTGCGAACCCAAGCGGTTTAGACTGTTCACATCGAGCGAGATATCCCGGTTTCGGGGTGTTTACTGGAACGCGGTAACTCCTGCGAAAAGTCATTACCAGACTTCCTCGCGGCCGTCACAAACAGCTGGACCCCGCGGCCGACCTCACAAAAAGTGCTTTCTGTTTCTACCCATGCTTTTCAAACATATACAATTCCAATCAAACACGAAACACCCGATCAACTTAAAACGATTGATCGA
>NC_090869.1:57186664-57201664 GCF_036669935.1 Montipora foliosa | reverse complement strand
CTTCCGGTAATACTTGGTTAGGTTGCAGTGAGAAACATGACATTTATATATTCAAAGGCAGATCCGTAAAGAACTATAAACTCTTAGTCGGGTGCCGAGAGCTGCTCTTTTCAGTTGCTTACTGCGATTTTCATGATTCTGTGGAAAGTGAATTGGAGTCTTTGTTTAGTTCACGGCTCCAATAACATTATGATATCTTTTTCAGAAAAGGTTCTTCTGTGCATAGATTCCTACAGATTCAATCGCTTACCATCGGCGTCGAGTTGGCGCTTGAAGATGGGACTGCGCGGAATTATGAAAATCGCAGTAAGAAGGAAGAAGGGGGTTGACAGCTTTTCAAGTTGTGATTGCAACATCATCATTCCATCTTAAATTAGTTATGGCGAAGAACTTGGCTTAAGCTATACGTTCTGAAGATTGTCCGCATATCACTAGTGAATTGGAGGAGGAAAGGTCACAGTTTCCTTTAGAACAACCCAGGAGTTCATAAGTGCAATGATTTTCCCCATCGTATACAGAGAAAATGACTCTCTTTCTCTGGGGAAACAAAAATAAACGTGGCATTTGCTCTTCTGTCACAACGTTTAGTTCAAAGAAGTCTTTTCTGCTATATGAGGGAATTTTTTTTCTCAGCCGAAAATCACTGACACTGTCTATACCAAAGGCCCAATTTAACCGGAGGTAGCTGTTTATACTGTATGTATCTTAATAATTGTTGATAATGTCTGCTTAATAGAATTTGCATTCTCAACTGTGTATCGATTCAAACGGAACAACCCAAGGATCGAAGCTCAGACAAAGCAAGTGTGACCCGAGAAAAGATGACCAGAACTTCCAATGTGACCTGACGGTTAGATCAGTCAAAAGGCGAAGAGCTAATCAGTGCTGGACCCTTGGTAATTAAACTAACTTATCTCGAGCTATAATGTTTGCAGAGAGACAGAGGATTTTACAATGATTTCCTGGATCTCTTTTTCCTTCCGTGAATATGAAATACGATTGGGGAAATACCTTTACCCAAACGAGGCTCGAGGGACCAAACAAAGGTTAAATTGAAAAACGAACTTTCCACTGTTGCATATGAAGATTTTTGGCCATTGCAGTTATGGACGTTACTGAAACAGTATCGAAAGGAAATCCACACACATTTAGGCGTAAATGGGGCTTGAACCAATAAACCCTGTCATGCCGGTTTACTGCCAATTTCTTCACGTGCTTCTGACCGCAGTTCAAACCAGCATTTGCCTTTCGTGTATTAGGTATCTTCATTGTTGTATACTCACGTTGTCGTCAAATCCTTAGAAATGAACAAAAAAAGCCTGCCGCACGTACGTACAGCACGATCATTGATTCCCACGCCAGTTAACCAATAATATTACAGTTATGTTGCGTTGCTGTAACCATCGTTGTTCCTGAAACCCCCCCCCCCCCCCTTCCCCCACCATTTTCTTTTGGAGAAACGGATTAGGGGTCTATTCATACGTGGCTTGGGGTAAATGGGTGAACGCAAGTACAGACTGACAGCGGCAGAGTTGCCGTTGTAGCGATGTTTAGCGGGAAGTCACGCGTTTTGTTAAATATGCCAATCAGAGGCTCCTAGCTGTTGAAACAATGTCTTTTTTTTGGTAGTTGTCAAATTTGAATATCAAAATTTTTTGTAAACAATAAGAATCTTTGTGTTTTGTCGTCCGACATCACGACATATATTTGACTATTGTTTGTCATATTACACTTTATTATACAACATTTTGTGGTTTCCTTTTAAGGTACAACAAGTGTGAATGGTCCGGGATCCTTGGTTCACCTAGGTTCATTGAAATGTATTCATCCGGCTGGCGGAGGGAATAATGTACCTGATGGCACTAGGATAGTGATTTATTCTGGATGTAGCCAGAGTCGGTGAGTATCAGAAAAAAAACCTATTCCACCGTTTACATTTACGAAGTACGATTTGCCTCTTCGATCCTTCGGCCAAGCAGTGCCCGCGTGCGGACCGCTGAGCTCCTGATCCACTTCTTGACTGGACTACAGGCAATCATGGTCATGTTGCGGGACGGAAAAAAATTCTCTGTTCCTTTGCAAACGGATAGGAACCATTTATCTGATTGTTCTTTTCGCTTAATTTTTACTAACCGATTCAGAGCGGAAAATCCTGAACTGAACTTTTTTCGAACTTGCAAAGCCATCTGTGAAAAGAAGATGCCCTTGTTTTCTGGAAACGTGAAATTTAAATATATTTAGGAGACAAGCAACTTCAAGTTAACTAGCACGTTTCGTACTGTATAATGCATTCCTTTTGAAGACATAAGGAGAATACAGGCAACCGATATGGTCGCGAAAAGGTCGCACGCACCGCCAGAAGAACCTATAACTGCACTGCTAAAAAGAATGTATTGCCTGCAGCACCAACATTTGACCTTAGTCCTTCTTTTGAATGGTACGTGTACAATGATGCGTTATTTTATAATTCGGGTCGTATTGTTCAGTTCGGCTAACCCGAATTTCAGCCGTGCTTTTTAGTAACCTACTAGCCGATTAGAAGAAAAGAGACGTCTGCAATTCAGGCTAGAGTACGGCCCGCCAAATGGTAAAGTAACAAAATTTGCTCTTGATGCGGTATTCAAAGATCTAGTTATCCTCAATTTCTCGGTTATGGCTCCTTTTTTTCCAGCTCAACTTCCAGAGTGCGAACTCTTGGTTGAACGTAATCTATTACCGAAGAGTAAGATTTACACAAATTGGCCAAGTCCCCATCAGCGCTGGAAAATTGTCTATTTGTACAAAACGTTATGCTGGAAAATAGCTCGGCAATCTGACCAATTACGTGGCAATAGGTCATTCATGCAGTTGTTCTGTTGCGTCAAACATTTTTATTAGTAGCGAGAGTGAAGGGAGTAGTTTAGATGAAAGTTCTGGGGACTTTTGTTGATGAACTGAACAACGCGGATCATAACTTCGACCTAAGTTTGGCGATAAATGATTTATTGCCTTTTTTGTAGCCTGGAATTTAAATTAGATGGCGGTAGTCTGATACACACCAAGAGTGGTAAATGCGTGCAGCCAGTGACGACAGTTGCAGAAAATGTTGCGCTCGGTTTGTACTCAACTTGTGGAGGACATCAGTTTAGTTTTACCGCTGGTGGATCGCTGCAGCATGTGGGAAGCAAGAAGTGCGTCGTTACCAAATCAAGGGTAATTGAATCCGTTAAATTTCTTTCCACTCGACACTAATAACTAGATATCACGAGGGGTTAAAACAAGCAATCTGGGCTCGGTTGTTCAAAAGCCGATTAACGCTAATCCCAGATTAAAATTTAACCAAGGAGTTTATTTCTCTACTTCAAAGAATTTGTTCCAGCGCTGAAATTTGGCAAAATTATACATTGAAAGAAGTTATTATTAAAAAACAAAAATAAGCAAAGGAAACTTTTACTCAAAAGTTTAAAAAATGAAACCAAAGTTTACGCTAATCCTGGGTTAAGTTAATCGGCTTTCGAACAACCGGGCCCTGCATGTCGCATTATTTTAGGGCCGCTCACCCTATAGAAGATGTTACTAAGACGGCTCGTTTAAGGTTCATTGTGATTTCCACCGGATTTCGCATTCTGGCTGTCTTTAAGGGGAGGGAATCTCAGATTTCATAGTTGCGGCCGGAATCAGGTGTCTTCGAGGTGGGGTTATCAGATCTGCGGTTTTTCGGATTTGGTGTCTATCGCAGTTTTTCTTTTATTAGCTTTCGGTATTCGTCTTTAAAACCGAATTTTTCAGATTTGGTATTTGCAAACTCATTCCCATTTGCTCTCGTTTGCAATTAACGTGACGTCACTTGCCGATCGCGAGGGGCTGACGCTACTGTTAGAATGACACTTAAGGTGCGTTCGATTGACGCTATTCCGGAATAAGAATCAATGGAGTGATGATTTAAAACGGTATGTGTAGCGTTTTGAAGCAGCAAGAACAATTTTAGATATGTTTAAAATAGCATTCTAGCGGGTGTTTGACAATTTTGATGTGAATCTCCGTAAAAACGAAGGATTTCTAACCTGTATTTCATGTATTACTACTCCGGAATACGGTCAATCGAACGCACCCTTAATCTTAAGTGGTGCGCTTACTTCCATTAAAAAATATATGCTCTGTGAAGTAAGATCATTCATAGTCTTTCCCCATGAAATTAAAGACCACTGATAAATCAATTTTATTGGTTAGGTTACGTTACCAGCAAACAGAGATGAGATAGTGCTGCACAGCGATTGCGAAAACACAGCCGTATCACTGACATTCAAGGAACATCTTAAATTCAACTTCATACCAAGTACGATTTGGCTTTGAGGTTTTCATTCTAAATATTTTTTTAGCCATCATTGGTGTCTCCGAACATTCCAGTAATCCATATTTCACTTTATGCCTACAGCTGATCCGTATGTCCATCTGGAAAAATGTACCTATTTTGATCAGGCAAGAGTTGATCAGAGGTTTGAGGTGGTGAACGAGATTGCAGCTAGTATTTGTTCCAAGTATAACAAGAGTAAGTCATACAGACTTCATTTTGAGTCACTCTCTTTCTTTTTGCTCAGTCGCTCAATGTACTAAGTTCATTCACATTCCTCTTGTAAGTCATCTATGTACTAGCTAAGAGAAAAGGAACTGGTATCAAGTGAGCCTATTAGAGAGAACGAATTAATTATTGCCTTTATTTCGTTAAGGTCTTCTGTCGCAGAACTTAACAAGAGTGTTTTTTTCTGCAACACAGCTTGTCACGCTGCACGAAATTTTCTGAATGTTCTGCCGTGAGGCTTCTTTCGTGGAGCATACCTCGCAACATTATGTGACTGTCTCCCATCAGTGCACGTAATCGTCTGAGACACATGAATTCCGCGACTTTGATGCATATAATCTCGATGTTCTAGGGAATAAAAAAAAGACTTTTTTTACTTAATGCCTTAGATCGTAACGGTAATGATTTTAGTCTAACAGTTAAATTCGAATATATCAATTGAGCATTGTGTACTTCTTTATCCCGAAGAGCATTCACATCCGATTCCCGTAGCAAATGGGTTCAAAATAGATGAAGGGATTCAAATTGTCTGAATCAAAGGTGCCCTTATACTCTGCCCCCACCCCGCTGCCTTAACCCCACTATATGCCAGAATTTTTTCAAGTTATATAACTTGCAGATCGGCGATTGAAAAAGGCGATTAAGATATTCCAACGGGATGCGTTCTGGGTTGTCTCGCACTAAAAGTCTTCATCAACTCACGAGCATAGGGTCGCCAACCAAGACAAGGTCTTGGAAATAAAAGAGTCTACTCTGCATGGATTAAAAAACAGTCTCTTCTTCCTACTTTTGCAGATCTTGCTTACAAGAAATCAACAGTGCAATCAAGTACAGGTAAGAATGGTTTTAGCAGTCGAGCTGTGGACGAGATCCTTAACCCTTACTACAGCAGCAAAACTTGTACACACACTAAGAAAGAGACCAATCCATGGTGGAGAGTTGATCTTGGAAGAGAGTACATTGTAACAGGTGTGTAAGAAGCATGTACCTATGAACAGATTTTCTTTTTGTTTCCCGTTACAGCTGTTGGATGGAGGTAAAAGTGTAGAGAGGGTGGCTATCTTTTGGATCGAGGAATCAACTTGAGCTCGATACTTTCATGCAGTCCTCCTTCATTTATTCGGTGAACAAGTATGGCTGCGAAACGTCTTCACGCGCACTAGTGTTTACCTATTGTCCTAGCCGGGAATTTTTGTGGTTATCTCGGATGAATGCTTCACGTTCATGCTTTGCCTTCAAAAAATTAAACAGTTTAGTGCATGAAGTGGCTTTCACAAATTAAATATAAAAGCAAATTGCCAAAGATAACAGTCTATTATAAGGCGAAACAACAGATTTCCAAGTTTTATTTCATGATTTCCTCGGCAAATCCTAGATTCGAGGACGATGGACGGATACGAATCTTAATCCCGACGCCCGAAATATAAGAATCGGATCCGTCCCCCGTCGTTTTCTATAGTCTCTTCTTTGTCTTCCCACGCATTTCGGTCGTCGACGATGGAAACAGACTGCTTAAAGTCATTAAGAGTCACTCGAAAAATTGATAATAAGGTTGGGATCTTCGATTTCTCTGTCATATTTGGAGCATACCTAAAGGAACTGAAGTGGAAACTACAAATGCTTTCGCTCCAAATCCCTCAAAGTACTTGTTTGCTAGCAAATGCTATCCAACATTCAAAGTCAAGAAATTAAGGCAATCGTTAGTTGTTGTCCTTCAGTAGCATTTGAGAATAATGATTCCAAGTTCGAGTGAGGCCTAACACTACTGTGAAGTTTTTATACCCAATTATTCCATCAGGGATCAACCCTAGTATTGGAATTGGGTCCACACAAGGACAGAGAAAAACTCTGACCAGGGTGGGATTTGAACCCACGACCTTCGGATTAGATCACCGCTGCTCTACCGACTGAGCTACAAGGCCAGAACGGGAGCAGGCCGTGGGTATGTGAGATGTTATTCACAAGGACAAATTCGGCTCGGCCCAAGCCTAACGTTACAACTAACGATTACCTTAAATTAGGCTTGGGCCGAGCCGAATTGCGCCGAGCCGAATTTGTCCTTGTGAATAACATCTCACATACCCACGGCCTGCTCCCGTTCTGGCCTTGTAGCTCAGTCGGTAGAGCAGCGGTGATCTAATCCGAAGGTCGTGGGTTCAAATCCCACCCTGGTCAGAGTTTTCTCTGTCTTTGTGTGGGCCCAATTCCAATACTAGGGTTGATCCCTGATGGAATAATTGGGTATAAAAACTTCACAGTAGTGTTAGGCCTCACTCGAACTTGGAATCATTATTCAAGAAATTAAGGCGACTAATAGACTAACAAATTTATAGCGTTTAAATGTTCATTACTTGTGTGGCGATTATGAAATGTAACAAAACAAGACTTGAAAGCACCGCAGCGCAACATTTCGAACTTAGGTCACAAACCTGGCACGAGGCTATTAGCCTATGTACAGTTTCCGGTAATATCGAACCATGCGAGGTTATGTATTTGACTTTAACTTCGAAAATTTCTTTTTTGCTTTCGATCCCTTTTTCAATCCTGTTAGGAACATACAGAGCTGTAACAGTAGGTTGTCCTGCAGAATGACTTGTGCTATTCCAAAAGCCAGAACAAATTATGGAATTTTCACGGGGTGAACTGAAAGTCTCAGAGTGCTCGATTGTGGAACAACATAAATGATGAGATCACAAGTTCCTCATTCCTTTTGAAACGTTTCAAGATGGCTGTTCTTGAAATATACTAGTTGAAGAATTTATCAACATTGCATTCCGCTGTCTACATCTGACATCCTTAGCTTTCTTTTGCGGTTATTCTTCTTGCTCTTTTATTTTATTTTTTCACTTTATGTTTTGTTTAGGTGTGTTTAAGTGTGTGATACTCATAATTAATCACTTAAGTATGGCTGCCCTATCTTTTTAGCCCCTCTATGGCTATTGCGGGCAGCCTGTATTCACATGTGATTACATGCAAGTCAGTTTTGCGTGCGAATAAAGCTGCGAATAAAAGCTTGCGAATAAAGTTGTTGTTGTTTTACCTCGGCAGACGTCACCATCATAAACCGTTTTAGCCACTACAAGAGGCTGAAGAATTTCGACGTGAGAATTGGTGTCAAAACGAATAACCTGAAGAATCCCACATGCTCTGACCGAGTGACATCTGTGGGCCAGGGAGCGGCTTTGCAACTTTCATGCGATCCACCTATACCGGGAAGATACGTTTCAGTGCAAATGTTTCGTAAAGGGATTCTTACCCTGTGTGAAGTAATGGTTTACTCGAGAGTAGGTAAGGAGTGAGGTCATGCGCAGTCAAGAAAAGGCAACTTGTGTTGCATTTCGCGTGCTCTGATTGGTTCACTCAATCTCGGTTATCAGCTCATTTACCTTAGTTTGACCTTATATGATAAATGATTGCGCTTAGCGTAGCTAAACTAAAAAAAATTACGCCAGAAAGCGAAATTTATGTTGGTATAAAGCAAAAGAAAAACGTTTTTGTGGAAAGTTTGGATCAATTTCGAAGCTTAGAAGTACGCGAAAAGGTAAGAAATGTTTTTGTGATGAGCGTGCGTCTGTCTGACCACAAGGTATTACACAACATCGCATATTCATCAGGTTTTTCGCTAAGATTTTCTCCCTTTTTTCGCTCGTATTTCGTACTTCCAAACTTCTAGAGTTTAAGGAATTTAATATAACGATTATTCCATTCGCGCTTGTTGGATATGAGACTGGTTACAGCCAACACGGCGCTACGCGCCTCGTAGGCTATTTACCATCTCATATCCAACGCGCGCTCATGGAATGATTGTTAAATATTCTCGTATCTAAAGGAGAGCGTCTTTCGCTCAGCACCTAAAAAGACTAGATCTGGCCCCAGTTGTTCAAAAGATGGATAGCGCTATCCACCCGATAAATCACTATCCAGCGGATAAACACTAGCAAAACCAATTGAGGTATCCAGTGGATAGTGATTTATCCGGCGGATAGCACTATCCATCGTTTGAACAACTGGGGCCTGGCCAGCTCTTAAGTCTCAGAAATATGTGAATGTAATCGAAGGCGGCCAGAGGTCGTCACCCCTACGCACTGAACACCGGAAGGAATAGCGGCGTCTTGTGTGGAGGAAATTTGCTTTCAGCACAAAAAAATCTCCGGATTGTTTCCTAAGTTGGTCTCTCGTAATGTCTTAGAAAGTGTGGTGGTATTTATTGTGGTGAAATACAATTATGATCAACTATTCTCGTTGTTGCACGGCGCGATTGTATCCTCCCGAAGTCTTCGAATTCATGTCTTGCGACGTTAACTGGATGATATTCATCAAAGTTAATCTGAAAGGCAGCACGGGTGTATAAAAGGAGCAACTGGCTTATTGCTCAATCAGGCAAAGAAAGGAAAACAAGCTGTTGTTTTGACGGAAACGAGATACTGAATTTTTTTTTTAACGTGGGGAATTTCAAAGAAAAGTATAAATAAGTCAAGGTGAAAGCAAATGTGTGGCTTTTGTCGTTTGGAAAACGTTATTTAACACGTTGTCTTAACCATCAACCAATGCTGAGGTGAACATAATTGTTTAAAAATGAATGGGCTTAAAGTTTCAGTTATCTTCACTTCTCATAAGCCCTTTTTTCGTGATTTAGGCTCCTTGGCAGATCTGTGTCAGCTTGAAAACGGAGGATGTGAACAAGTTTGCTATAACTTGTGCAATCTCCAGGTCAAGTGCGGATGCTGGCCTGGTTTCGTTCTCGCTTATGATGGGAAAACCTGTATTGGTAAGTTAAATAAATCTGTATATTATTTTAAGTGCCTGTAGTTGTGCTCATAAAAATGTAACTCTCATACCAATCACAGTACTCCAAGAACTCCTTGTGGTAATGACTTTTTAATCATTCTCGAACACATAAGTTTAACGAGAGTGGCCATAAGTTTCAACCTCCGATAAAGTTTGCGGCTGAAATTGATCCGTCAAGTGGGACACTTTATTACAAAGTCAAACACATTGCAGACAACTCAAGCGCCAAAAAAGCAGACGAAAACCAGTCGTTCTATGCGCGCTACGTATGTTATTTCTAGCGTTAGGGACTGGATCTACACTATTTAAACCTAAGCACTTGTTCGGGAATGGTTAGTTATCCATGACCACCTAGGGTGATCATGACATTTTTTTGCGCATGTAGTATCTCTCTTGCGTGACACTCGACAGTCCAAATTTTGACTCCGTAGTTTAGACCTGAAAATTCCTAGCGCATTATTCCTTGTGTTATTAACCTGCACATGCACGTGGAATTGGAAGCCCAGAGACCCAAGCTAAGAATATTTTGCATTGTAGTTTCTCGAAGTATAAGTCATCACTAATCATCACGATTTTCTTGAAGTCTTCATTTTAGGTTAAAAAAGGGCAACTAAATTTATCTTAAAGACTGAGGACTGCTCTACTGGCCGCTTAAAGAAATTAAATTTGTTATCACTGGAAAATGGCGATTGTTGGCAGATGTTACTTTTTTACATGTTGAACCTTATGTAGATTTCTACAAGGAAACTGATCACTATTCGTTTAGACAGAAAGATAAGGACGAGATATACCAGAACGAATGTTCTGTAGGAGAAATGAAACTATATATGACTGGATTGGTAGACACGGTTTTGACGTGAAAAGAGTGCGAATAAACGATTTACAGTTGTATGCTCATGTTATTTCACGGTGTTGTTTTTCAGAATGCGGCAAAGAAATGTACTAATTTGCTTGCCGCACGAAGAGCAGTAGTATATTCTGTGCCTCAGACGCAGCCGCTGTAGTTTCTTAATTTAATCCATGAATCTTAAATAAACCCGTAGCGTTTGAGTACATACATTGGTTCGATTCAGCTAGTGTTTAGGAGAGAAGCCTGAATTTATTCCCTGTCGTAGCTGTTTCGAGACTTTGTTCGGTTTTAATTTCCAGACAAGGATGAATGCCAGGTCAACTATGGAGGCTGTGATATTGTGAATGGCGTCTGTATCAACACACCCGGAAGTTACCACTGCGCATGTAAACAGGGATACGAACTTAAGGAGAATAGTGAAACAGATTGCGAAGGTAAAAATGCACTTTTTGGCCCTCAGCCATTTTCTAAATTCCATATTATCATAAATTAGCGTCAAAACAAGGTTTCGCTTGACAGAAAAAGGGGAATAAAATGAAAGGAAGGTTCTATCAAGAATTAAGAGATCAGTTTATTGATAGATTCAACGCCTAGCAACAAGTCCGAATCGGTCGCTTGAAATCGGGTGGGTTTAAAATATTTCTTATCAAACTTCTTTACATGCAACTACATGCAAACAAGAGCTAATGATGGCACATTGGTAAGAGCAGTCGCTTCCCATCAGTATGGCTGGGGTTCGATTCCCAGACTTGTTGTCACTCGTGGGTTGAGTTCGTTGGTTCTCTTCTTGACTTCGAGAGGTTTTTCTCTGGGTATTACGGTTGTCCCACTCCTCAAAAACCAAACGATTTCTGCACAATGTTCCCAATTAGTGCGCCAGCGATAATTACAGTTGATACTTGAATAAAGTTCAATTATAATAATCGTCTTTATTCCGCATAAGATAAATGACACATATTTTATGTTACAAGTAAAAATACGATAATACAAAATTAAATGAACGTAACTAAAAAAGGAAAACTATAAGTGCAAAGTACAAGTACAATGAAAGCTGTAGCAAGGTAGCAAGGTGGAGCTCTTTCTAATTACGTATGTTTGGTTTGGTTTGGTTTGCACTGTATCATTCTTGACCATCTCTGCGGCGGGCTAAAATGTCCACGATGATGACTCTGAAAATTTTCCATCTCAGTAACCGAGCAATTTTTAAGGGGTTTCCACTTCAGTCTTGAAAATGATCACAGTGTCATTTCTTTGCCAGGCGATTGGCTCTAAAATCTCGCGCTTCACTTTTTCAACCAATGAGAAGCGAAACCAAAAACAATTATGACTTGTACCTGCGTATTTCCCCGTGAGCTTTGAGCAAGTTACATTGAATTATGATTGGTTCATCGTTCTACGTGCGGTTGGTCTTGGACTGGTTGACCACTTGCGTCGATTTCATACGAGTGCCTTATAACTCTACCTGAAAGCACCACACAAGTCCACATACCCTGAATATTCCTGGGCAATCAGTGTAATTAAAAATATATTCTATTACTAGATCTCGAACGCACCTTATACTAATCCATGATTACCACTAGTTTAGCAATTATCCCCGTTAAGTATGAATTTAAAATAGCTTTAGCTAAAGAGTGACAGTCAATCTGCCGGTTGAATTTTATGCTTTTCGGAGCGCTTTCAATTTACATCACCTTCATTAATAAACATTATTTTATCCTCAAAGATATTCATTCAACTGTCTGTTCTTTCAGACTTCAACGAATGTAACTTGAATAACGCTGGATGTGAAGACGTGTGTAGCAACACCGGTGGAAGCTTCAACTGTGATTGCAGAGCAGGCTACAAACTTAAAAGTGATTCAAGGGGATGTGAAGGTAGGGCTCGTTCGTTCCCATCGCAACGCTGCTTGTTATATACAGCTAAAGACCTCAAATATTCTCACAATAAACTGCCTCAAAACGCCCCTTAAACGAACCCCATTTCAGGCGACATCCATTATTTAAGGTGTCAATGTTTTGGTCAAAGATTGCGTGCTTTGAAACAAAAAATTGCATTCAAGTTTGGCTTTCATATTTTTCACTGAACTGAACTGGTTGTTTTCGACCACAGTTTGGGTTTTACTAGTTGGCTACAAACGAAGGTTTGCCGGAGGAAGAGTAGCGCGCATTCATCATTCCAATCACCACCCTGGTCAGACATTTTATACTGTAAAATTTAGGCTTCGTGCTCTTGGTACACTGAATCGGATTTTCGTCTTTTCTTCAGACGTCGATGAATGCACTGAACTGAACTATGGTGACTGTGAACAGAATTGTTCGAACTTTGAAGGAGGATACTATTGCTCCTGTAATGTCGGATACCGACTTATGGAAGATGACAAGGCTTGTGAGGGTAGGTGTAAAAGAACCTTTTGACTACGAGAGTGAGAAAAATAATGGTTACAGATAGAGAGACGCTCTCGTGTTACGTGAATTTTAAAATAGGTAATTACATGATTTCGAGTACAAATTGGAATAACTAAATAAGAGTAATTTTTTTAGACCATCAAACTTGCTCAATCCTGTAAGGTGAGTGCAATTTGTAACCTCGAAAACTTCAGGAGAATTCATGTGATTACGTATTAATAATGTACAAAACAAGTGACATTTTAATAGCGCGCGCTTTAATTTTCTATAAAGTTCATTCACCTGATCGGTTGAGACAGATTACAGCGTTTGTCAAATTCAAGTTTTACAAGACAAACGTTCAAAAATTATTAAACTGTAAAGTTGGAAACTTGTCCTTGTAATTTGCACTCATGTTACAAGTCTGCATCCGTGTTACACGAGACCTGCACTCTTTTTAACCCAATCAGAACTGACTAATTTTTTCGTGTACATCATACTGAAGTGATCTTATTTATAGATACAATAGAAACGAAAGAATGTTTCCGGTGTCGAGTGCATAGACAGCGGGCAAGTTCGATTGCAAAGAAAAATCGCGTTTCTCTTAAGGCGCCATCACGCAATGACAAATTGTTACAGTCCGATGAGTTTATAGGCCGTATTTTGTCGCCAAATAAATTGGCTTAGGATTCGGGGGTCGTGTTATGAAGGGTTTTCCTGGTAGTGTTGGTAA
This sequence comes from Montipora foliosa, assembly GCF_036669935.1. NCBI lineage: Eukaryota > Metazoa > Cnidaria > Anthozoa > Scleractinia > Acroporidae > Montipora > Montipora foliosa. Next base: position 57,188,351 of record NC_090869.1, on the reverse strand, counting down.
TCTGCTTTCTTTCTTTCGTATGTTAGAAATCTATTGTCCTGCTCTGGAAGCTCCTTTCCGCGGTCACATCACCCCTGCAACTTGCACTGACGACCGAGCAAACATCAGACGTAACACAATTTGCACCTATGGTTGCGTTTCTGGCCACTATGTGAGCGGCGGAGATCCTTCACTCCAATGTCAGATGGATGGATTGTGGAATGGAAGCGTGCCTCATTGTAGACGTAAGAAGTTCTGTGTCGTTGATTGGAAAACAAAGTAAACAAACTTCTAGCCGTCTCTTATAAATCTTATACGAGGGACTCGTACTGCGAATGAAGGGAAGAATCGGCTGAAGTGCAGGTTTCCTGCCGGGAAAAAGCTTTTTTAGAAATAGTCAAATATTGCTGAATGGTGATTGGTTCTCTCCACATTCCGCCCCGCTCTCTGTATTATAGCGATACTCACCGCTACGTCACCTATTGTCATTAGTGTACCAACCAGAGATCAATTGGCTGTCGAAACAAAGGATTCTTTTGTTCTGAGGGTTGGCAAAATTTAAATTACAAGAGAATAGCTTTTACCAGCTAAGTCTCCCATATACATGTTTTCGTACTAGAAACACCATTAATATTCACTCGTGTTCAGACTCGACTTTTAACCGCGCGTTGAAACATGTTGAATCGAAGTTGAAACTGATCGCCTACCCCAGCAGTCAACATCGTTCAACATAATTCAGCAAAATCGAACGGATGTTGAAGCAAATGTTAAAACGGTTTGCCCGGGCCTTTAAGTAGTTGCAAAGGAAGACTGAGGAAATCCACAGCCCACGGACGCGCTTGCGGTACACTGCACCATCTAAGCTATCAAGCCGTTTGCATGGGGACTGGTCAGTTCCGAGTTCGTACTCCCTATATCCAGTTCGAGGTGATTTATTGATTGTAAACTGAATAAATAAAACATATCTTTCGAACTGCGGGCTGTAAAGACTCAAAGCGACGACGATCGTAGCATTTCACTTGTTAGGGACGTAGTTAGTCGCAAAGTTCGATTGTTGTCGGTGACAACCACACTTCATCCATATTTTCAAAAATGCGCAGAAGAGTCGAGAGTCAGGATTAGCCAGATTTATCTGAGAGATTCAGCATCTAGTTTACGTGAAACGGCAAACGGTCGGCTGCTTCTTTTAGAAAAGCATGAAATTTTTCTTATCCTTGCCTGGAACTTGAAACTACCCAATGTCAAGCTTCATGTAAAACGGGAGCTCACATCGTCAAATCTCCCAGTTTCAACACTGTACGGTAGTTCCCGTTCACCGTTCCTCCCGTTTTTGTTCCTGAATGTCTCGTTATCAGGGCGAGAACGTCAAATTAATATTCCAGAATGTAAAAGGTACGTGCAAGAAATGGAGAACCGTTATTTTTTCTCCATTTAACTTATCATTTTGAGATTATTGGCGTCGCTGTTGTTGGTTTTAAAAAGGAGCGTTACCTTATAGTACGGTGCCAGAAATCGAGGTTAGCAGTGCATGCAATCTACTCCTTTTTTCTATCACAAAGACGCTTCTTTCAGGACTACAGATGTTACTATCAATTTGTATGAATTAACCTTTCTCTCTACAGCGGTTGTTTGCCCGCGTTTGTCTCCACCCAGCGATGTCAGCGTCGTCCCTGCATCGTGTTCTCAAGCAGACGTGGAATATGGCACA
>NC_090869.1:57174164-57181664 GCF_036669935.1 Montipora foliosa | reverse complement strand
AGTCGCAGTAGTTCTCCAATCAAAAGGTCTACAATATGTGGAAATAATTATGAACAACGACATAGTTTTGGTGCTTCATGTTTTTGTTTTCTGTTTTGGCCTTGACCATGCACATAGTACGACATATTCAGATTTGAATTTCTCCAAGAAAAGGACCGGTCAGTAGTTTCGATTAATTTATTTGCAACCGAGTTTCGACCAAACAACAACAACTGTCAACAGATTTCGCACATTCGCTGTTAATTCAAAATTATTTGTGGCACACTCTCTTCGCTTTTGACGTTTACAGGGATTCATACTAACCAGTCACTTTATAGCTATATATGTTTGAAGTCAGAAGGTTACTCCTGCTTACAGTCTGAATTGCGAAAATGTTGGTTCTAGCTGGATGTTAGAAAGGGTTTAAATTGCTTTTAACTTAAGTAGAAAGCAACAGTCCATTTGGTCTCGCCATCGATGTTATGTGACCCAGAAAATTTGCGTTCGATGTCATTGGGATATTCTTTGGTGCCCAGCAACGATCTATTTGGTCTAGGTCTTTGCAAAGGGTACCAATGGCCTCCCACACCAGTACTGCCTATGTTTTCTATGGCGATTGCGTCGTTTTTCTTACAGGATTTAATCCTGGAATGCCCGCTTTCCAAATTGATTGGCTCCAACCGTTTGCACTGTCCGCAAAGTCATCCCCGATATTTAATGTTGCCACGATCGGCCTCAAGAGCTCAGTTTTCTCGTACATATCTCTTCTTTGTCTTTTTCCCCAAGTAAATTGTTTATGTTAAAATTAGATAGGGTTCGAAGTGCTTTAAGTATGTTTATTTCTTAGAAGTTACTAAGTTGTCTGCTTTTTATCCTTTAGTGTACAGGGACTATGTAGCTGGTGTACCCTGCCAAAGTGGCTCAGTTAATGTGGATGACCGAGTATGCTGTAGGTATTCTCAGTCTTAAAGGTGGTTTTGTGGACAGACACCACGACATTACACTTTGCATCTCGAAATAAACAAATCAACTGGGCCCGGTTGTTCAAAAGCCGATTAACGCTAACCCCAGATTAAAAATTAACCAGGGAGTTTATTTCTCTATTCCCAAATGCTGTTCAACGCTGACATTCTGAAAAACTTAACATTAGAGGAAGTCAATCTTGAAGAACAAAAATAAGCAAAAGGAACTTTCACCAGAAAGTTGAAAAAATGAAACCAAAGTTTACGCTAATCCTAGATTAACTTAATCGGCTTTCGAACAACCGGGCCCTGGCTTTTAGACAGTCGCGCGCTTGTTCAAAGCAACTGTGTGCATGATTTGCTAAAAGACCATGCTGTATGGTAAGAGTTATTAAGAACAGTGCCTATTAATTCAAAGGTATTTTTGCCCCGATTTATGATTATGCAGGAAAGGTAGATCTTAGCAAGTGTTATTGAAATCCAAAGAGAAAATTGGGGGTAACCACGCATTTTTCAAGGATAATTCATCAACAATATTTGTAAAAAGCTCTAAAATACAAAGCAATGTATGGCGTTCTCCCTCAAATTGAAGCTTAATTATCTCAAAAGAATGCATGGTTACCCCCAATTTTCTTTTTGGATACCAAGAGTACTTACTAAGATCTACTTTTTTTCCATAGTTTTAAACCGCGCAAAAATATCCCTGTATTAGTAAGCATCACCGATAGGAAACCCGAGTATCTCGAGATGCGCAGAACTTATGCGCAATAACAAGAGTAGGCACCGTCCTTAATTAAGCATGAAGTTAAGGAATGTGGTTGGAGGAGGAGGAGCTTTTCATCGGCTTCTAGTCAGTAGTTATTCAGTGCTTTTGGCGAGGAAAGACCAAAACGGTATTTATATAGGTATAGAAACAGACAACTTCCAATATTTTGATATTAAGCTTGACGGATGAATAAATCGTCTAAACGGACAAATCGTCCGTTTAGACGAACTATTATGAATTCAAGACAATCAATTTCTCTAACGTTGTGTTCCTTATAAATTCATAAAAGACCTACAAGAAGATGCATGAAGACTGGCACTAGGTATTGCTTGGTTACCTTACTTTTTGTGCCAACCTTTTGTCCTCCCGCCATATTGAAAACGCCCCATTTCCATTTCCCCGCAGTTCTAAATTTGTCGATTTGTTCGTCTAACTAGAATTTAGGTCGGACTTAGGTCGACTTGTTCGTTTGTCCCCAGTTGTTCAAGAGATGGATAACGCTATTTGCCGGATAAATTACTATCCATTAGATAGTGCAATTGGTTTCGCTACGATTTATCCGTTGGATAATCCATTGTTTCAACAATTAGTTTTGGGGCTTGCAGGGAGAAACAGGGACAAATTTCAGGTGGCTGTCATCTAAACATTTGTTCGTACCGTTTTCACAGCTGTAGATTTGTTCGACCAGACGATTCGTTCATTCTCTATTGTGAAAACGGTCATTAAGCCTAAAGCTCTAGCTTTTTGAATCCAAGCCGTGATGCCAGGCTACATTATTATTGCATTATTAAACTTCTCATCGGCCACTTTGGGGTTGCGCGGGAGACAGGGTCAAGAGACTTGTTGAATTTCATCCTGGGGCTGTTTTGGGGGGCGCAATTTCATCATTGCGTTTTGGGAGCAAGACCTCAACTTGCAAGAAAGCGATATACCAGGGGCTGAGATTTCCAAACCACCAGAATATTGTACAATGGCAATTTTAAAACGATGGCACGCTTGCCAAGGTGCAAAATTGTCCAGAAAACGAAAGCTTTGATGAAAAGGTCAGTGAGATCTTAGTACACACAACGTTTACTTACTGACAACGTAAGTAGAAAGATTCAGTTAATTGTTATCGTACAAGAATATGCGAAAGTCTTTTGCTTTGCAGAGTAAACGCCTGCATAAGCAGTGACTTGTCCTCTAAACAGTCCCACAATGCACTTCAATAACATTGTCGACCCTGTCTCCCACGCAACCTCAAAGTGGCTCATTTTACAAATATCTGTTATCCGCTCATGTACCGTATTATTCCACCAAGTGTTGCCAAGCTAAAAGAAAATTGCAGCGGGAAGCAAAGCTTCCAAGTAATCGAACAAAACAATCATTCCATTCGTGCTTGTTTATTCCAAGTGCCATTTTGAGCTCGTTTCTTCGGGCACAATTCTTTTTTTTTTTGTCCGTGAATCAACCTTTGCCCTGTTCTATACCACGCATAATAGCCTGTCTCTCTACAAGGGGAAAGCAGCAGTAACTGCAACGGTAAGAGGTTGGGTAATGTCGCACACTAACCCTAGGGACGCATACTGCTTGATTTCATCCCGGTTTCAAGAAGCTCTCAAGGACTACAGATTTGTTTGTTATTGTTGCAGTTTCCGTTGTCCTTTTCGGTCAATCAATCAATCAATCAATCAATCAATCATCAACCTCCATGCTTTAAATCCAATTTTTTTTGTTTAGTGAATTGTCCTCCCGGGAGTTATGGAGACAGCAATACCAACACGTGCGTCGATTGTCATATTGGATTTTATCAGGATGATCAAGGAAAATCCGAATGTCAACCCTGTCCTAAAAACTACTCCACCGCTTTCACGGGCTCCAAGAACAGTTCACACTGCCTGCGTAAGTGACAGCATCTACTCAATTATGTTGAAGTCATTTACAGGGTTCGTGCAGCTCTTTGAAGTCCTTGAAAATACTTCAAGGGCGCTTAAAAAGCCCTTGAAAAAAGGATTTTGTGAGAAACTGCTTGAAAACTCCTTGAATTTTGGCTTGGGTTAAAATTGTAGTGGCAGGGTTAACGCTCACATGGTTCATATTGGGTAGAAACCTAGGACTTCACATTACACTCTAATCAGTTAAGTCTGTTCAAATATAAGTGCTACAAGGCCAACGTTTGCAAAAACGTAATCCTTCCTTGTACTTGTACATGTTCATTGCCGTGACTTTATCATCGTCAGTTCCCACGGCCTGCTCCCGTCTGACCTTGCAGCTCAGTCGGTAGAGCAGCGGTGATCTAACCCGAAGGTCGTGGGTTCAATTCCCACCCTGGTCAGAGTGATTCTCTGTCCTTGTGTGGGCGCGTGGTTCATATGGGGTAGAAACCTAGCACTTCACATTACACTCTAATCACTTAAGTTTGTTAAAATTGTAGAGATTGCAGTATGCCAAGAGAAAATGATGATCATGCTAAGTTAAAGAGACCTTTCAAAATTCAGCAAATTGACTATTGGGGAAAGACTAAATGCAAATTTAAAATGCCTGGGCATGCACTTAACTTGCAGGATGTGGGAAAGAATATCAAAGAATACTTTTTCAGAAAATAAAACACTGAAACACGATTTATGGCATAGAAATCGTCTTACAAACACTCCTTGAAAATTCAATTTCTGGTTCTTGGAAACTCCGTGAGTACTCCTGGAATTTTATATGCAAAATCCAGCATGAAACCCGAGTCAAGTGCATTAATTAGCTTCTCCTCGTTCCCAGGATCTGTTTGTCGATGACACGAGACCCTGGGGACGAGGTTGATGAAGCGTTTGGTGGTATAGATTTTTCTCGCTGGGGTAGAAAACAGCAGCGGAAGAAACAGCTGTAAAAAGACAAGACAAGCAAGTCGAAACCAAGAGGATGAAAAAAAAAAAAAACGCTAGCAGGGAAAGCTCAATATTCCCAGGAAACAAAATTGCCTCTTGGAGGCATTCTGAAGGGGCTATGTCACGTTAATTTGCGGGGTGTTTCGTTCACAACTCGAAAATGGTAATGTGGTATTCCTTTACCCATAAAATTATCGTTACATCACAAACAAGAAGATTCTGAGCAAAAACGACCTTTATCCAGGCGATTTGTCGTAAACTTGTAAATCGTCGTGTCGAATTTTTTCAATTTTTCCCAAATTTAGTCCTTTTCAATCTTGTCCATTTTTGTCCATTCATGCTTCTCTTTCCTTTTGCTGTATTTCTTATATGTTGTTGGACAGTTTTAAGTGGTTATTGCAATGTTGGTCATTTTGGGAATCATGAAATTTTATCAATTTGCGTGACATAGCTCCTTTAAAGCATTCACGGTCTACTGGGAAATTACCCAATTACGCATCTGTGGAACTTGTAAGAATGCATGGCTGTACTCAATTTTCAAAGTGACGTGTTAAGTTGTTCTCGTTTAAAATTATGCCTCACGAAGCCCCTAAAGCCATTGCATGAGAGCAACCCTGGGCTGTTATAAAAAGTCAGAACTCTTGTCATGGACACCTCTGTTCAAAATACGGGGCGAAGTTGCCTGGTTGTTTTACACTGTTTCCAGATTAACAATGGCGCGACTGAAGTTGTTGTTGTTGTTGTTTTTGTTTTATGCTAGCCATTTGCCGAGCAGGAGAATATTCTACTAACAATGGTGTGTTTCCTTGTAAGAGATGCCCTCATGGCACTTACCAAGGGAACGAACAATTTACCACTTGTAAAGCTTGCCCTGTTGGAACCAATACCACCTACACCGGAAGTAAATCCATCAATGATTGTGTTGGTGAGTAAAGCACTCGCTGGAGCATCGAAATGATTTCGTAAAGTAACTTTGATTTGTACAATTTTGCAAGTAAGGACAATTTTGTCTGCTTCCTTGAAGAAATTAACGGTGAGTGCGTGAACGCTAAATCCTTTGAAAGTCCCAGTTTGTCTAGAAAACAATATTTTGAGATGCTGCTGCGTAACTGCCACATTGAAGACTCCACAAAGTTCCCCTCTAGTTTTTGATAGGTTAGAGACTTCACTGAAGAGTGATAAGACATCATTTATGGTTGTTGTTAAATCAGAGGCAGGTTGTTTGTTGAGAATAATTAGGGTGACAGAATCCTCAAAAAGTTGGCACTTAACACGCGTCAAAACTGTGACAAGGTGGAAAATTACGGAACACTGATTTTGAGTCGAGAAAAGGGATTAGGGCACACTTAACCTTTTTCTGTATTCGCTATTTTCACCAGTCCCACAATACAGTTCATTTTAAGGGTTATTTTGCATTGAAACATTGGATATCCAGTTCACTGCATATTGCATGATGCAGTACCAAGAGTAAATAAGTTGTATTGTTTTTATGCAAAGAACCGCCCAAAACATATTGCATTATCGGATGCGGGAAATAACAAATTTTTTTAATGCAAACAAAACGAGAAAAGTTAGGGGAGACTTCGTAACATTTACCATTCAAAGTGTGCTTTTACAAATCCGTGTTCCTATGAATTTCTGAAAGTACCCCAGTGAAGTTCATTTGTGGGTTACGATAACTGAGAATTAAAATAATTCCCAGCAAGTTCTTTTAGATCCAACTAAATTCGTTCTCTTCTCCCACAGCTCCAGTTCAAATCACGGAAACAGTGCCGAATACTGACTTTTCTGTGAACGAGAACGTGACCTTCAATATCTTGTGCAATGTTGAGGGAAGTCCTTCGCCGACTGCAACGTGGAGCAAGCTCGGCGGTGAGTTTGTAATGGATAAACTAAAGTGGCTATGAGTTGAGAATTCATCTAATGGGGCATACCCGGGCAAAAGGTCTCGGCAAATGCTTACGAGAGTTGTCGAACGAAGAGCTTTCATATTACAAGTAAAGGTACTCTAATGCACCATAATTAATAGAGGGGAATGGTTGTGAAACCCGACAAATTTCTTTGTTTCATGTTTTTGTTCTCTTTTTTGGCCTTGACCGTGCACGAAACACAATAGTTGTTTACTCCGTACTAAGGAACTAACCAATAGAAACGTGTTGATTACGTAATTCATGCATAGTGTATGAGCGCAAAACAAAAGATTGTGCACGGTCGTGGACTTTCCAACCTAAATCTTGGCATCTTTGTTTGCTCCTTTAATGTTTGCCGAGCTTCAAAACCAGTCTCCTCTATTAACTATGAATGCATAAATAAGGAGTCTTGGAAGTAAGGTCACCAAAATAGCTATAGGGTAAAATGACAATTCTACTGCCCTTCTGGTGGACGTTAGCTGTCAAATGGAGGCTAAGATATTCAAAATGAGAGAAGATAGAGGTATATTAAAGAAAGTATTAAATGTGACGATAAGATTTTTGCCCGGTGGGTAAACAAAATGGTTAATCTTATCTTATGCAAGGGATGCCCTCCCCCCTCCCCCCCCCCCAAAAAAAAAATGCTGCGAATAAGAAAACAAGAAATAAAAAGCCTGCCTTTTTTAAGGCCAAACTGCACCATCTTTGAGTATTCCTCCGTTTTCATTTTCGATTTAATTTACTGCTAAATAGCTGATTTTGCCTTTTGTGAAGGAAAACTCACCTGTCGGAAAATTATCGGACAACTGAGTTTTGTTTTGTCCACTAGCTACGAAAACTCTGAAACACTCAAAGATCGATGCTTATGTTTACAACCAAGTAAAAGACATGTTTTATTAAATTCCGTTAGGCGGGCTTCCAGATGGCCGTAGTTCAATCCTTTCCTTATATGACGTGGAGTCCAAACTGACCGGTATAGAGCTGTCCGTTACTGCCGCGGTGCTCGCTGACGCTGGCACCTATGTTTG
>NC_090869.1:57151664-57169164 GCF_036669935.1 Montipora foliosa | reverse complement strand
TAAAATAGGTCAGAACAGCGTGGATATTTAGATAGAAAATTGAAAACTCATCGGTAATCGCGTCCTCCACATAACCTCAAATTTGATCATTTCACGTGGTTGGGGAGCTTTAGCAAAGACAACGGCGACGGCAAGGAAAACGTCACAAATTTGCATATTTATTGATCAAAAACACTAGCTTTGCACGCTCTGCACGTGCATGTTTCATTTTTGTCCATTTCTTTGCCGACGTCTGCAAAACAGTAACGTGAAATAGCCAAATTTGAGGTTTTATGGAAAACGTCAGTACTTGGAGATAAATTTTCGTTTTCCCCCTTAAATTAAACGCCGCTCATAACGGTTTCGTTCCTAAAGGACTGCCACACCTTTGTCATATTAAAAAGCTTGGAAAAGTCGCGAAGTGATTGCAATTACGCGAGTTTATGTTGTAAGATGACGTTCTCGTTGCCGTTCCCGTCGTCGATGCTAAAGCTCCCTAATGACGACGACGGCTACGAGAACGCCACAGAACAATAGGTTTAAATAGCAAAAACAATAGTTCTGCGCGCCCTGCACGTGCGTTTTACATTTCTTTGCCGTTCTCGTTTTGACAACGACGTGAAATGATCAAATTTGAGGTCATGTGGAGGACGAGAGCACCTGACGATGAATTTTTAGTTTTCTTTCTAAATATCCACACTGTTCTCATTAATTTTATTCTTGGAATGTGTATTCACACTTTCCAAGACGAGCGACAAGGAGCAATCGCAAAATTATTACAGTAACGGGAAATAATATTTTTAGACAACGTTCTCGTAGCCGTCATCGTCGTGCTTGCTTAAGGTCCCTTTATTTGAAAGCTCAAGTTTCAAGCGTTAGCACTTCGTCAGAAGTTACTTTCGTTGAGGGGGATCTGGGAGCATTCACCGGTAAATTTCTAATCTTAGTAAAGGCTTTAAAGTGCTTTCTGCAGCAGTCCCCTTGATATAGTACTTTTAAGAAAAGCACCTAAAATTTAAACATTTCGCATATTGAATGCTGTGTGAAGTAAAATTCAAACCAATGGCACCTGAAGTTTACTTCTTGGGGTCACAGAGAAGAAGAAAGGAATCTTGTAGTTTGACATAACATTTACTGTACTTGTACTAATGTTCGACAGGAACGCTTCCATCCTCAAACCGCCTCACAATCACCAATGTTTATGACCCCGAGATGAAGATGTCTGGTGTGAAATACGTTATTGCCAACGCTGATATCGCCGATGCTGGAACTTACGAGTGCCAGGCCTCCAATGGGCAAGGTTCGGTTACCAAGCAGGTCATCATTCATATCATACCCACAGAGCTCCTCTGGTGAGGTGAGCTTGTTGGTAAGTAAATCAAATCAGCGTTTCTTAACAGTTTGACTTTGTTGTTTAGTAAAAGAAAAGAGGAGACAGATTTGATGTTGCATCGGTTGCATCAACAACCGACAAAGTTAACTAAAACCTTTTTCGTTATTGAGCAGCCATCATCCTCTACAATGGAATTGCTTTTTCCTTTCAGTTTAATTTACATCCGATTGAAGTCCTGCATTTTCATTTTATTTGCTTTCTTTTGTGGATAGTGCTGTCAACTACACAATTAAATTACCCAGTGGAATACTGAATTGATCGCGAGAGTGCATATTCCGGCAGATAATATTTTTTTTCAGCGGCTCACAGTACAATCGTGTTTCATTTTTCTCCCCTAAATTAAGCGCCGCTCGTAACGGTTTCATTCCTGAGGGAATGCCACACCTTTGTCATATTAAAAAGCTTGGAATAGTCGCGAAGTGATCGCATGCAATAACGTGAACTTATGTTTTTATATGACGTTCTCGTTGCCGTTCCCATCGTCGTTGCTAAAGCTCCCTACTGTTCCTGCGTGAGGCTATTTGTTGTTACAGTTAACCCTCTATGGATTCAAATTCTGGCGGCTTGCGTAAAGAAGGCGCACGAAGGTGTTTAAATTTTGTGGGTCCCAGAAAGAAACCTCTGTCATGTTGAAGAGAATGATATGTATACCAAAGTATCACACCAAAGCTTAGAGCCTCGATTCTCACTAACTTTCATGCCTTCTCCCTGAAAATGGGTTCATTATCGAAGGTGCTCAATAGAGCCAATTTACAAAATATCCTCTCTGAAGGCGTTTCGTTGCTGCCTGGAAAATTTATGTACTGTCTATCCCTTGCTGGCAGGGATTCTTTCAAACCGGTGCTTGATGGCGTAGTTTTATTTAGAAAAAGGAAAAGTTCTGGATTTTACGTTTTTTTTTTCAGCGATTGCGGTCGAGTTTTGCCGTGTTTCCTGGGAATGTGTCAACAGGCCGTGCATGGCTGGTAAACATAATTCACGCAAGCCCACTCAGCAGTCTTCATTTCAGTTGTGCAAATTGCTCTCAACTCATTTTGTCTTCAATCGACATTTTAGCAAGGCAGCATCTTTGCCGTCTAGTTAAATTAATACCATACATATTAAAAAGCGTCCTTAATCTACGCTACTAATTTCTACTAAAGTTTGGTTAGGTGAATCAACAGCTTTTTAATGGTTTTTCGTTGTTTGATTCTTTGTTCGCATATATAATCAGTACGATAGTAAAGCGGCGACATAGAGTGAAATGAACTGGTCCGATGCTACTGTTTCAAAAGACACCATTGTGCGAGATACACGTCAAGACAGACAAAGATAAGAATATAATAATAATAATAATAATAATAATAATAATAATAATAATAATAATAATAATAATAATAATAATAATAATAATAATAATAACAACAATAATGATAATAATAATAAGTATGCTGTAGAAAAGCAGGTTTATGGGTCCTAATTGGTGAAAAGATCTTTCTTGATCGAGTTCCCCAGTGTAGAGATTTCCCTCAGTTCAATAGTTTCTTAATTCCAGCTCCTCGAGATGTGCACACATCATCATTTGCCTACTTTATGGAACTGATATTTGCCATTAATTATTAGGCTGTCAAAGCACAGATTATTGACAGCTTTCACAGTTTCTACTTATGTAGAATATTTACTAACTTATGTTTAAAATTAATGTACAAATGTTTCCTTAATGTAAATCACTAGTACTAGTGGTAAATAGACGAATAAATAAGCCAAAGTGAGGTTGTCGAAACCTCAGACAGTGTCACCAACAATGGTTCTTCTCAGGACTCCTGTCAGATGAACGATTTGATCAAGTTTCGATATTACTTCCAGGTTCAAACCATTTGCTGAAAACAATGATTTAAGTAAGAACGTCAAACCTCGGCTAAAAAATGAGACATTCTTGAAGTGGGAAGGTCAAAGGAGGCAAAATCATTCTTAAAAGCAACAAATACGCTGACCTCCCAGCCGATTCTTTGCTCTAGTACTAAAGGATCCTCCACATGGAGCTATAGACGAGTTCACGCTTTTGAGTGCGTGGGTAATCAGGGCAACATGGAGAGAAATTCATAGGTTTGTAAGGAAGTTCAAAACGATGAAAAGTATTCATGATATGCAATTTTGTTTTTTTTATTTTCCAAAACAGAAGATACGCGCTCAAGGGTTGCGGCAGAATAAATTTGGAGAGAATGGCTATTGTAGAAATTATTTTATTAAAATGAGTTTCTGCCGGACATTTCCTGTAATTCTAAAGGCACAAAATTAACGAGAATGTATGGAGACAAAAAAAGCAATATTTAGGAATTCCAAAGAACGGATACCAAGTCTAGTTCATCTCAGTTGTGAACATGTGCCAATTCCAGAAACTCGTGTATTTGAGAGAACTGTGTTTGTCCTCTGTCATGATCCTATATATCATGATTACTCTGCTATAGACTCAGCTATAAATACTATATTGTATAACTGACTTCTAAGTTGGTATTCATTTGAATGTTAAAATTACCAGTGACGACTTCGAGTTGTTTTGTCGATTTCCGTTGTCGCATTTTTATTTAAATGAGGTAAACGTGAATCAATCTGACTAATTAACGCATTTGGCGATTTCCTCAACGCAAGCGAAATTTGTTTATGCACCTGGTAAAACAATATCTATATAGTTATCTCAGGTGTCTCAGTGTTAACATCGTTTGCATTTTATTACAACATTAATCTTTTTTTGATGATTCACTATTCTCCAAACACTTGGAGTGCTTAATGGCTATGCTTTAGCCACTTCTTTTTACAATTCCTGCGATAGTTTATTAAGCTTCATCGAAATGAATTGGCTATCTCTTTTATTTTTAACTTCGCCTTTAATTCTTGTTGATGGAGCTGGTAAGTTCGAATTTTTTTTCTTCGTAATCCATTAATTTTTGTGTAAAAAAGGAAACCATTAACGTAACAAGGTATTCCTTAATAACTAAAGAATTATCGCATCGTGTCATTCTGTTGGGTTGCTTATTTTCGATTTTCCTTTCATAAAAGTAAAAAACTGAAGTCTGTGATTTTCAGTCGTCAGCAATTTCTAGTGGAACAGAAAACGTTCAGCACAAACGTTGCGACCTACATTTTGTAGTCAAAAAGTAAATAATAAGTACTTACTTTAAAAGTGTAAAAAGTACATTTGTTTGTAACCTTAACTTTAATTTAAAATTTAACTATTCTCAGCAACTTTCTCTCGACCTAATTTAAGACCAGTGCTAAATGGTCTCTATCTTTGCTTGAAGGCCATTCAAAGGATACTTCCCCCACGATTTTTTTCACTTGAAAGAGGAGGAACAAACCAGAGATATACAGTCACGTTAAAGGAACGCAAATTGGACTCGCCAAGCATGTCGTAAAATGATAGGAGTTAGAAGAGTTTCGCAAATAACTTACCTGAACAAGGCGCTCAAATCGGCTTATCTCACAATGAGAACGGAATTACCTGACGCCTAATTCAACTGGAACGAAGGTGTTCATCGGACAAAACCAATTTCAAAGTCGTTTATGAAGTTAAGAAACTAATGCAGGTTTAACAATGACAGGAATATCTCTTTTGAAAGTAAAGTTAAAGCTCAATTTTAAAATAAAGAGTTTTCAGTGCTCTCTTTGTCATCAAAACTTAAACTTGGATGTTTTTCACAAAACGGAAAAGAGATTTATTACAAATGTATGCTGCATCAACTGTTTTCACTGAGCTATATTTGTTGAATTGTGGCGTTGCCGCTTTTATCGCTTTTTTTCAAAAGCTATCATTTTTGGCATGATGACTGCGCGGTGTCGTGTGTCCATTGTTCGCACAGTGAATTGATGTAGTTTGGTGATCACTCGTGAATACTCGGGAAAAGATTCTGAGTTCCCCTTGACAAGACTACATCACTAGGTCTTTCCAATTTCCAGTCCGCAGTCAGTTGCTTTGTAACTGCGCTTTTGAAAGTTGTTGAGAACAAGACCATTAAACTAGATTCGGGTGGCGATTGTCCTGTAATACTACAAAAACTATAAATTTTAAAATGTATAGTAAACAGACGGTGTATGTTAACTTCCGAATCTTCCGAATCTATAAATCTACGAAGAGATGTCCTTTTCAACGAGAACGGGGGGATTTATGTTGTCGGTCAAATCCGTTCTCAGGTTAAATCCGTTTCTAGCTAGGTTAAATTGGTGATCCTCATTTTACCTACTAGGTTGAATATGAACTCTACCGACCAACCCCGACCCCTCGCCCTCTGTCTTACGGATCTCAACACATTTTTTCAATGTTTCGTATCATCTTATCGGTTTCTGTAATCATACACGTATCCATTGAGTCTCGACATTAGGCAACAAAGAACTGTTCTCGAAATCGGACAGTCTCGTGTCTTCACCACTACATAACAACGACGAACATGCTTAACCTGACACAGTTCTTTTCATTATTTACTTTTGTATAATAAATCAATTAATATGAGTATAATATCCAAAACTAATCGTAACCTGACCCTAAATTTTCTCTAGGCTTAATTTAGGCTCCAAAAACGTTTCTTCAATTCATCTGAGAGGGTATTCAACCTAGTTAAAATGAGGAGTCACAAATTCGCTTCGGTGAAAAGGGATTCCACCTGAGAACGGATTTTACCGGTAACAGATCTAGAGATATGTCATGGATAAAAAAATGTCGCAAACGGCTAACATTGACGACTACCCATTCTCGAACAAGTGCTTAGGTTATAGTGCAGATTCAGTATACGAGCGATATACATTGCGCAAATGAAACGACTGGTTTTCATCTCAGGAAAATTCGAGTGCTCTTTAACAGCAGTGGAATCTATGGCTTTTCGATTACAGGCTTTGACGCTCTACCTTTAAGCTATAAGAGACTGGTGAAAGCTAGACCATTAAACAAAATTGAGGAGAAAATGTGGTACATTTGGTATCTGTTGATCCCACTCGATAAATGTAAAGCTGAATTTTTCAATGGTGTCTCAGGGATACACATGTTTTGTATCAGCTGTATTATCCGTTTTTTGTACATGGCCACTGTTGTAAACTCATTCATGCACCATTTTGTTTTTGTTTTTTGTTCTCATCTGAGATACTGGTCTTTTTGTTTCAACTTTTTGGGCGCTAAAGTAAATGGCGGCTGGTCAGGTTGGTCCCAGTGGAGTGGCTGCGCAGACGGTATTTGCGGCGGAAATCAACGCATCCGAACACGAACGTGCACCAACCCATTACCAAGTAGCGATGGAGCTTATTGTGTGGGTGAAAACGCTGAGCAAATGGACTGCAAGAGTGAGTGTTAAATATGTTTACATAAATGATCATTGATACGCTTGCTCTGTGATTGGTCGTGGATACTCTTTGGAGACAGTGCGGCCCAGTGGTTAGGGCGCTTGCCTTGAGATCCGGAGATCCCGGGTTCAAGGCCCGTTCTGACCACTGGTTAAATTTGTTCCTGGTAGTCCCAGGCTCACGTGTTCTTCAGCACTTGTAAATAGCCAACTGGTTTGCCTCCGCCCAGTTAGGATTTTTAAAAGTTGTAGTTCGGTGCTTTTAATTCATTGGTTGTGCTCCGTTTGCCTCGAAAAGCCCCTATGGGGAGTGGTCAATAGGCCGAGTTCGATATGCATGGCTACGAGGCTTTATAGTCAAATTTCACGGCTCAGTTGTGTTTTCTTTGTCTCACAAGACTCCAGGGAGATTTCTAAACAAAAGAATATTCAAATTTTACCATAAAGCCTCGTAGCCATGCGAGAATATTGATATATCGAACGTGGCCTATTTAGAATGTATGTTTAGGTTATGCCAAGGCATATCTTTCTCACTTAACTCGAACCAATGTCCTGTTTCACAAAAGCTAGCCACAAAACCTTTTCGGGCCCATAAAACAGTTCGTGACACTAACATCTGTTCGTTCTAAAAACTTGATATTTTAACATGTTTAAAAGGCCAGAGGAAACGAAACGATCGCAAAGTTTCATGACACTCAGTTACTTTTTGTTCGAGTTTTTGTTTTCTCAGATCATCTAGTTTGGAAGGGCTTCTCTCGCCATGCATTGTCGACTTGGCCAGTCAGTATGCAATATCTCTGATTTTGTTCTTCTTGTGTAAATCAACTTTTGAATTGATAGTGGAAAATAGGATTCTAAAATAATCTAAAAACTACCCAGGTTCGAGTAAACGACCCTTCAAATTATGGATACTAGTCGTTCTCAGTAGCCCATGACCACGTGTATCTAGATTGTATCTATATGTGCCACGGCGTTTTCATAGACCGAGCTATTTCAAAATCTATTTTCCTGCCATCTCAGACTCCCCCAGGGGCCTTGTAAGCCAATTGCAGGGGTAAGGCATTGTATATTTGCAGTTACCCTCATGGGCTCGGAATACACATTTATGCGGACTGAAACATATCTTTTCGCGGAAAATATAATTAAAGAGCCCTCTAAAAATAGCTTTGTCTGTGAAAACGCCGTGACATAGTCACAAAGGACAAGTATGGAGGCTGCGTGTTCCTTGTCATGGGTTCCTGTGCCGTCGTTCTCTCTTAGTCACATGCTCCTGTTGTAAGAAATAGCCAACTCCAACTCAAAACAACATGAGTGTCAGATCCTTGCTGATCTAAACATTACATAAAAGTACCAAATAAAGCAGAACTATCTCTATACACCTTTTTCCAAAATGGCCGCCATTTTAGTTTTGGTTGATTGCAATTTGACCCTTCTGGCCTCGTTCAAGGTGTAAGATTCATTTGAATGTTAAGTTCGAAAGCGACGTCAAAAGGGCCAATTTGCAATAAGAAATAAGGAATAAGGTGTATGGCTTTTGTTTTCTTTATTTCAAATATCTCGTCAAGCTCGGCCTGACTTTTTCGTAGCTGAGAATAAACTGATTCATCGTTTACGACTGAAACTCCTTAAAGGAGAAGTTCACTCCGAAATGACAATCCTTTTTTATCGATTAATAGAAAGTTCATGAGGATAACAGCTTTGAACCAAAATTTCAATCTTATAATAATTAATAATTCATTAATTCAAGATAAGTCTTCTAATTGCCCGTTGTATAATTTCATTATGAATCAGCTACCTTTTTTTATCAATCAGTCATTCTTGCAAGTTTACAATAGTATTATGCGTTTTATTACGCTATAAGCTTCTAGTAACTTTAGCGATCTGAAACTCTCTGCTTCGGAAGCTCAAAACTGGCGGAAGATGCAGGGGTGGTGCCGCCTTTTCCCGTTTCCCGTATTTCCACGACTTTCCCTGCATCCCCCGCTTATTTTCTGAAAGGAGTCCTTTTCTGCCAGCGTAATGAATAGTTCAGTTCAGTTCTCATCTGTGTCGAAACATTCATATGATATCATTGCAGTTGATGGAGGCTATACGGAATGGAGTCAATGGTCACTCTGTGAAAATCCGTGCGGGGGATCCGTAGTAAACCGGAGCAGAACTTGTACTAACCCCACTCCCACTTCTGATGGAAACCAATGCTCTGGAGACTCTTACCAAACGAAGCTAGAATGTACAACTCCTTGTGCAAGTAAGTGAAGTAACATTGAAAAGCGGGCAATAGGTGGTTTTCACCGGACGACATCGCCGCCATGTTGGTACACAGAACAACAGAGAAAAAAGTCATTTTGGAGTTTGGCTCTATTATTATGCAAAACATGAGTGAGCCCGGCATAATTTGCTATTGTTTTGTGCACCGACATGGCCGTCTTATCACGTGATCATCTATAAGGACTTGGCACAACTGTTATCCCGCGTAATTAGTACTCCAAGTTCGGCAATGTCGAAGACAGAATAATTACAAGGACATGACATCGAGTCCTGTTGTGGTCCCGAGTTCTGCAGAGGCTTAGACTCATTAAAGTGCCCCCAAACTCCAATATTTTTTCTGAGGTAAATTTCCTCACCCATAACAAACTAGGTTTGCCGTTTTCTCGGCCAAATTTCTCTTTAAATGGTCCTTGAAACTTAGCAAAATCAGAAATCATATGACTAAAGCCCTGGCCAAACGAGAGAGAAAGTTGACGAGAGTTGAAACTCTTGAGAGCTCATGAGAGTCGATGAGAGTGATCGAGGGTTAGCCAAACGAGAGAGAGAGAGTTGTAGAGAGTTTGTCGACAGTTTCACGCGCAAACAAAAGAAAGAGGCTGGGAACCACCTGGAAAAACCAGAGACAAAAACTCTTGGCAACTCTCATGAAAAATTTGAGCAAGTTCAAATTCGAGTTCCTGGCCAAACGAGAGCGAGAGTTTCAACTCTCGTCAACTCTCATCAACTGTCGCTCTCGTTTGGCCAGGGCTTAAAGAACTTTACTCACGCACTTTACATTGCGCACCTTTGTTGTTGTTGTTATCCGGGAATTTGAAGCGTCTACTTCCATTTATGGGCAAGTATCGTTGAGTCATTTTTGTACTCGAGAGAAAAATTAGAACAATTTTGTCAAGGAAATAAAAAACACTTCGAAGATCCTCGAGAGAGATTATCCTGTGAAATTAAATGGATTTCGATCAGGAAAACCGCAGAATACCTCCATTTTGAGCGCTTTTCTTTGACGCGTGGAGCTACGTCTGCAGTGAGGGTATTACAGTTTCTACTTGTGGTACTTGGTTGTTTGAACTTTTAACTGGACCTTAATTAAATTATAAGCAAGCAACCCATATTTATTTTATACCCAAGCAGTTCGCAATGGAAACAACAAGGCGAGATAGTTTAATTCGCTGCTAGCGCGGTATTTGGTAAATTAGCTTAATGCAAGCGATTATAGCCTGTTCCAGGCTCCTAGATAGTCGGGAAAACAAAAACAACTGCGTGCGAGTTTTTGCGCGCATTTTTTTTCTCTTTCCCTACTATCTGGGAGCCTGCAACAGGCTAAAGCTATTAGCGATAAATAAAGACAGTTTCAGTGTAGTGCGCGCAATGCACAGTGGTAACATTAGATGAAATGCTCTTACTCTAGGTTCCTAGAATTTCTTCTTTTTCAAGTTTACCTAGTCTTCAAACGGATGTTGAATCCAGCAACAATTTCTTCTTCCTGTAAATAAACACAAACTGACCTTCTGACCTCTATGGTTTTCAACTTTTCCAGACCAGAAAATAAAAATGTCACACACAAGCTTGCTTCTTCAAAACGCAGTTTTATTACCAGCGAGAAAATGAAATGAACAGCAATGGATAAAGGCTTTTTACTAATTGTGATGGAGATCAGTATTCAAATGTTTGCCAAAGACTTGCCTTGCCTCTTTGTTCAGTGCCGACAGCCTGAGCCGAAGACACGCACAACAATATTTGAACATCCGACGGCGGATTTGCTGTTCGTGATAGCTTACAATGTAGTACAAGAAGTTATTTGTTCATTTTCCAGAAATGATAATACATTAATTGTGATCGTTCCAGCTGTTAATCGAGGAATTCCCAATTTCGGTACTCTTCGCTGCCTTTCCAAGAGCAGATGGTTCAACAACGATTCCGTTTCCACTTGATAACATGTTGGGAAGAGAAATTCATACATAAATAAATAATATTAAAAACTGAAATTCTAATAAACATAGCTTATTTTCCAATGGAAAGCAGAAGTATAAAGCCCATTTGATATCCGATGGAAACGGATTACTTTACACAGTCATATAATTCAGAATTTCTAGGGTCCTGAAAATGGCGACTGAACTAATATGGGCGCGCAATGTAAAGTGAATGAGTAAAGTTCTTTAACGACAGATTGTGGGAGGCATGGTTCTCTCTTCCCCGAGTTGACGTCACGAAGTGTCTCCTTGGTGTCTCGGAATACAAGCAATTAACGTCACAGTGTCCCCCAAATGCTGCTTCTCACGTGAGGATAAACTGCTGCATTTACCCTAAGCTGACAATAACGCTAACCTTTACCCTAAGACCTTAGTGTTAGATGTAGGTAGCAAAGGCTTAGAGTTAAAGAGACTCTTCGTGTTGGATGTCAAAATTGGGCGTGCATCTAATAGGCCATTTCCGAGTTCGATTCATGTCTGCCTCCTCTTCAAAGCGAGTCTGAATGAATGCAAACTAATTTTCATAAGAAAAACTTCGCACTTGGACTTCCTTTGAAGAGGAGGCAGACATGAACTCGAAAAGGCCTATTAGGTGCATTTCTGCTATTATGTCCAGGATTACACCTCATATGAGGCACACCCAATTTTGAAATCCAGCACGAAGTGTCTCTTTAAGTCTACGCATTTGCTACTATTTCCAACAATAAGATAAGCGTAAAGATTAGTGATATTCACTTTTAGCTCAGGGTAAATGCAGCAGTTTATAATTACTTGAGAAGCAGCATTTGGGGAAAACGTTGTGACGTTAATTGTCTGTATTCCGAGACACGACTGACGTTGAAGTTGGGTAGAAGAGCCATAAGGGTCAATCCTGTACTTTTCTTCATTTCTGGACCTAAGTGGCGACCTATTATAGCCCTATTAGGAAAAGGAATTCAGGTGATCTCGAATACAATTCGGAACCAGATATCAACCAGATCCCATATATACCAGATATCAAAGAAAATCGGAGAGGATAATATGGAAAACAGACATGGTTTGATGATCTTGGTTTAAACAAAATTATAAGTTTATTTACAAAGTTACGATTCAAGGCCAAAGGTCTTGAGACTTGGGCTAGTTCCCTCATCAGGGGTGATCTAAGGCTAAAAGACTTTGTTTCATCCTCACCCCCTGATGAACTGTCAAAACCGTGGATATTGAAACGTAAGTGTTACATTCATAATAACATGGGTGACAAATAACGCCTTAATTTTGGCGCGAAATTTCAGCGTTATAGATGTATAATTTCACTTGTGAAATTACAATGTTGCCACGGCAACCTTTTTCTACAGTTCATAAGACGCCGAAATGGCGTCTTATGAACGTAACTTGTTTAACGTAGTTAAATGGTGACGAGTGAAATTAGAGAATAATTTCACTCGCGTTTTGTCCAAAATCAAATAATTTCCCTCGCCTAAAAGCTCGGGAGATTATTATTAGATTTTCGGACAAAACGCGCGTGAAATTATTCCCTAATTTCACTCGTCACCATTTGATTACCCTAACTTATTCTTCAAACCAGGTAGCATATACCATGTCTGATTGTCAACCTGTTTGCAGTGCGAACCAAAATCTACACTCCTGACGCTTAAAACTCGTCGTCCATCCGATTACGTGGATTTCTGTGTTAGCTATACCCGCTAGACTAGCAAGGTAAAGGTGCCCCTCAATTTTATATGAAACTCTCTTCTTGTTTGAGAGGGTTTCATATGATCATCGTTAGAAATAACCCCAGTCGCTTTGAATTGGGGAATCTGCGTAACGCCTGGAGAGTCTTTTTTAGGTAGTCGGCCCCATTTGGTGTTCCACATGACACCGAACCCAATTGTCCCTCTCTATCCTTTTCAGCGGGTCCTGTCGATGGTGAATGGGGAGTTTGGAGTCCGTGGACAACGTGCTCTCAGCCGTGTGGAATAACAGGAGGGGAAATTCTCAGAAGATCTCGTTTGTGTAATAAACCACCGGCTATGAATGGTGGGAATCCTTGTGTTGGTAATGGCACTCAGACAGCGAAGTCATGCTTTACGCCCTGTCCAGGTAAGTCTGATGAGAATTTACCTCTCAAATTGGATTCTAGTGCGCTAAAAAGGCTGTTACTGTGAGACTTGCTGGGGACCTAAGAGTTGTAAAGAAATCTGCCCATACTGGCTTCCCACCAGGGGTGGAGGGGGGGAGGGGAGGGGAGAGGGGATAAGCGCAGGTCATGTCTGTATTCATGGCTTGAGAATTGACGTTTCGCATTTTACCTGAAAAAGAAGATGCCTTTGACTCTATTCCCTCTGTCAGAAATAAAACGGGTTGGGAAAGGCCACAACTAAAGGGAGCGTCATGAAAAGATAGACCTTAAAGGAGGGAGGGGTAGCGATGTTAATGCTAGTGTTGTCATAAAAATGGTGTTGTTGTACATTATGATAAGGAAACAAACCTTGCACAAAAACAATGAAAGCAATTGAAAATACAAATGTATCAACACATCTCTGCAGCGTTTCATATTTTAGTCATACCAGCTAAAAGATGGGAATGGTCATAGTATAGTACATTAAGCCCTAGGGAAGGGCCAATACATTTTAATTGGAAAATTGGGGGGGGGGGGGAGGGGAGGGGTTCGGTTTATTTTTAAGGCGTTACAAAAACCTTATCTTGTCCCTTTTACGTCCTTTCTTCCCCTTGCTAACGTTTGACAACTCCCTTATTTCTTAGTTAACGGAGGATTCAGTTTGTGGTCCACTTGGACAACTTGTAGTCAGACTTGTGGTACTGGTACTAAGTCAAGGAGCAGAAGTTGCGATAATCCCGTTCCTAACTATAACGGACAAAACTGCACTGGGGAGTACGCTCAAGCGATAAGCTGCAAGATTACTTCTTGTCCTGGTAAGAGAAATGGAACCCAGTTAGCTTCTCAGATGGCCCTGAATCATTTGTTATTTTCACGCTTGAATCTTCAACCCACGTAAGGTACTGATATGACAAAATTATGCAATTTAGATGAATTGCGAACTCTCAGTTGATTTTCAAAATTGCCCTACTCTGTCGCCATTTTGCGAAGTATCATTCGCATCAGTCTTCTCACCGTTTTCTTGGGTAACAAGCTTTTTATATTAAGTCTTCTCTTTCCTATGCAGTGCACTCAGATCTAAACGTAATAAATCTTGGAAATTTAACTATAGAAATTCGTAAACCGAACTCTAAGCCATTTCTGGTAGCGACATTGTACAGATCTTCCTGCTCTCCAACTGCTTTATTTTCGAGTTATGAGTCATTTATAGGCAAATTAGATTCTCTCGACCTAGAGTACTATTTGTTAGGTGACTTAAACTGTAATTTGGCCTCTCCTACACCTGATGTAAACACTCGTCGTTTACTCGAGATTTCGGATTTAGATGGGCTCAAACAGCTAATAAACGACCGTGTTACAGAATCCTCATCTACACTAATTGATTTGAGCTATACAAATTAGACTGACAGGGTAGGCTGTTCCGGAGTATTCCATATTGCCATTAGCGATCATAGTCTCCTTTATGTTTGTCGAAAACTATCTTCTGATTTACCATCTAAGGGACACTCTTCCATCACCTACAGAAATTTTCAACATTTTGATCGCGAAAATTTTCGGAATGAAATCTCTCAAGAGTGGTCTTTCGATGAATCTTCGGATCCAAATTTGGCATGGTCTAACTGGAAAACAATTTATTTGCGCATTGTTAACTGCATGCTCCATTTCGTACTACTGTAGACGTACTAAATTGAGTAAAGCACCCTGTATTAATTCTACCTTGAAGAAAGGTAAAGGGGGGGATCTGAAACACGTAACTTAACTTAATTGAAATATTTTGTTTAGATGTGGTCTGAGAAGGAAGTAAAAAGTGTCTCGACTATTTTTTTTCCACGATTGGAGATTGGTACTTAACAAGTTTCTCTAGACCGACCCGGTGAGGCATTACAAGATTCCGTTGTGCGAATGATAGTTTCGATATACAACGTCAATCAGTTTGCGGCGTACCTTCGATTACGTAATCAGATAAAAAATGCAAGCAGTGTAACGCAATTCTCTTTCCAACAGGGGCTATTGATGGCGGATTTACTGCATGGTCTTCCTGGAGCACATGCTCAGAGCCTACCTACTGTTTACAAGGCTTTACGTCCAGAACCCGAAGCTGTACCAATCCTCCTCCGGCAAATGGTGGTGACGATTGTGTGGGGCTCTTAGAAGAGAAAAAAGATTGCCCCACTCAGGCTGATGGGTGTTCAGGTAAACCGGAACCTGCATGGTTAGGATAATTCTTAGTTGTTTTTTCCTCACTTTAACTGCAACCACATCTGGTTCTTGGAACAAAAGGAAACACCCATAGCAGAGAGATTAAGGTCAGCGGTTTGCAGCATCAGCATGTTCGTCCTGATGTTTTGACAGAATACACTGTAGAAAGATAAAAACGATGAAAGTCATGAACGTAATTCCCGTATGATTTTATCTGCTGGACTTCAATTCTAGACAGACGAAGCACTAATGAGATGTTGAAAAAAGTGATGTAACACGAAAATTGGGTTTTATCAAACGTACGAGTTTATACATATATACATACATACTTAATTGACCACGTTCAACAAAACGACAGAACACAACAACAACAAGTGTTAAGAATCCCAACTGAAAGGAGGCAAACCAGTTGGGTATTTATAAGTGCGGCCGAGAAGTTGAACCAGGGACGAACCACGAATAAATTCAACGAGTGGTCAGAAGGAGTCTTGAACCCGGAAACCGCTCCGGATCTCAAGGCAAGCGTCCTAACCACTGGGCCGCACTACCAACGAAAGAAAGGGTTGGAGCATTAGCGAATTCGAAGATGAAGAAAGTATATGACGCTGGAATGATCTCGATCTGGAATGGAAGCCATTCTCGAATCAAATAAGCAACCTCTTTATTGCAACTGACGGACTCCGTCACGACCAAAGACACGTAACAGCGTGTGCTACCTAAATCACGTTGCCATTAGTAAGTAGATTAATTTACTTATTTTTTTTGCAGTCTTTCAGCCCAGTAAGCCAGACAAAACAAACGCTGATCCAAACTCCTGGATTGCTCTGGAATGTGGAGCGACGGAAAAATTCTCGGCTACGGGTGCTTACGCTCAAGATGTCCCTTTCGCTGTATATTCCATCTTTGCTTTCATGCAAACTGAACTCGAGAGCGGATGGTTTGCGATCCAGATCGAACCAGATGACAAGGACGATTATGGAATTAAAAATCTCACGAAGGTTTGTGCCACCACCCAAATTATTATATACTTGCATTTGGATTCTTTTTTCACGATGGTGCGTCCTCCATATGGGTTACTTTTTGGTCACTTGCCATCTAACAACAAAAATATTCCACTTGTCTCTAAGCGGGCAGCAATGTTAAAACCGGCGTCAGAGGGTCAGTCACTGCAATGTTACCCGCAAAATAATGACCGACGACCTTCGTTGCAAACAGAGCGGACTTTTTGAGTTTCGCTGACGACACTTCCATGCTTCAGCTGTTAAATCGTCAAGGGAAGAAAATTTTCTGCCTGAGACTGAGAAGAAAAAGATTTTCAAAACACGGGAGCAAAAAATAGCATGACTTGAGAGCGGACTTTGATGAACTAGAACTTAAGGAAACACTACATTATCGTACTATTACGTAAATGCTCATGTGCTTTATAATTTCGTCTTGTATCTTCAGTGTGTAGCAAACCAGGTAATGATCGGCCCACAAGAAAACCAGGGGTATCAATGACATTCTTGGAAAGAGAAATCAAGTTTTCCCTTGGGCCAGTTATTCAGTGTCGTACGTTTGATTTTTCCCATATATATACTGAAGCCAGGCCGAGAGATTCTATGATTTACGTTTATCATTGTCATGACTATTATCGTCCATATCCATCATCATTATCTCAATCGTCGCAATTATCATCATTATACGGACAGATCGTGTTCTCTATTGTCATTATTGCTGTTCTAGTCGTCCCTTCCTCGCCATGACATCATCATCATTATCATCGTTATCACAGATAATCCATATTTAATATTATCTTGTACATACACTGTATGCGATCATTATCAAAGCAAATGTGCAGTCTTTCAAGGTCTTTTATTCTTTAGGTGTGTTTTGAAATCATTGATCCGTTAACCATTAAGAAGGTTGTGGATAACAAGGCAACCTACTACTCAAGAATTGATGTTCTTCCAGAGTGGACGAGACCTGATGAGTCGGGTAACGTACCAGCGATCTCAATCTGGATTGACGAGGCACAGCTCTTGAGAAAATATGAATTCCATTGTTCCAAGTCTGATCGATATACACCGCTCATTGGCTTCACTATAACCGATGTTAGGTCAGTTCATGTCCATGTTAGTAATTTAAAAGTTGTGGTTCTCCTCCCGGAGAGTTAATGGCGGTTTTTTTCTAAAAGCATATTTCGAACAAACGGCGTAACTTGCGCAAAAATTTGCAGTGAGACTTTCCGTTCGTCTAGGATGGCCTTGAAAATGTCATCTAAAAACATTAACTTCATGCTATACACCTTATT
>NC_090869.1:57141664-57144164 GCF_036669935.1 Montipora foliosa | reverse complement strand
GTCATGATTTCAAATCCCTTTGGAGCCAAGTGCGAGGATCTTTCTTAGGGACAAAGTGCTAACTTTGCGTGTGATGATATCCCTAGACTCTTTAGTTTTCTCCCGAGATAAGGACTATAAACTGTAGCCCCCGCCTCGAAACCCTTCAATGTTCATAACCCTGTTGGACGGAAAAGAACCCGCACACTATATACACGCAAAGTGTAGGGCTTGGAGTTCTCGGTGTTGTGGTCTGTCCTCTGCCGTATGGCCAAGTAAGTTAGAAAACTGTTTAGCGTCTCCCTTTGTAAATAAAGTTATCGTGTCATATCGTATCGTATCGTATCGTATCGTATCTTATCGTACATAATTGGGAGGGGGGCATTTTTATATTCTCGCAGGACAACGCACTCTGCAGTCTGTAGTTTCCTCTTACAATCTACGACAAATTCAAGTAAACAGTGTTTTTGTTGCGTCTTGATAGGTTAATCGGAGACGATTAGTATTATTTTAATGCTAATAGCAGTCTGTTGTAGCAAAGGTATAATATGACCTGGTATGGTATCGGTAAAGGTAATGCAAATGGATGGTATATGAAATGAAATGTTAATAGAAGCCATTGGGAACTTGGAAAAATCCTATATTTCGGCGACCGACGCCAGGCCCCAGTTGTTCAAAAGGTGGATAACGGTATCCACCGGATAAATCACTATCCATTGGATAACGCAATTAGTTTCACTATGACTTATCCACTGGATCGATAGTGATTTATCCGGCGGGTAGCGCTATCCATCGTTTGAACAACTGGGGTCAGATCGGTAATAATAATAAGAAGAAACTGGTCAATAAAATATGAAATATTGCTGTAATGATAAGTTTTGTCGTCTCCGCTCTTATAGGTTGGTATAAGTTTTCAAGCGCCTGAATCGCTCGGATTTCAGCAAGTACTCACTGATGCCGAGACCAAGTATTCTAAGGAACCCCTCCACACTCTTGTTACAACAAGTGTCCCTAATGGTAAGTGAGGGGCTTACTCCTTCATTTCGTCTCTAACCCGCACTTTTAATCCTTGATGTCGTATCAATTATATTTTGTCGGTACTTTTGGGTTGAGCTGCAATAGGAAAGCTAAAAATAACGTCAGCAGTGAAGATATACAAAATATGCCTCTTGAGTCCCTAGTGTGGTATATTAGGGAGCTTACGCAAGGTCGACTACAAGAACGCCATGAAACAATGTACACTTAATGTATGGTCCCTAGGGAAACAGTTAGTTTTGCTTTGCCGAGAGTCCTGATGTGTCGAAGTCGAGGGAAACATCAGGACTCTAGGAAAACAAAACTAACTAGATTCCCGAGGGACCAGACATTAAGTGCTTTGTTACATATTTAGACTTTTCTTTCAACAATCGCAGCAAAACATCCGGAGCGGGCACCAACTGCGGAATTGTATCCCGGTCGGGATATATTGGAATTTGATCAGGGGCACTTGACCAAGAATCAACCAATCACAGTGCTCGTTTTCTTTAGTGAAAGTCTAGGTATATAACAATAGGTGTAATTAAAAACGAAGGCTCTGCACGCCCCGCACGTATGTTTTACATTCTAGTACCTGAGAGTAGGGAGCTTACGAAACGACGACGCCGACGGCAACGACGACGCTACAAAACAATAGGTTTAGTGAACAAAAACAATGGCTCTGCACGCCCTGCACGTGCGTTTTACATTTTGGTACATTTCTTTGCCATCATCTCCTAAAGGTTCTGTGGAGGACGTTAGCACATGACGATGAATTTTTAGTTCTCTCTCTACGCTTTCAGCCCACTCATACCAGTTTAATTCCTTGACAGTTACTACACATTTTTAACGCAAAACGACATGAAATAGTTTTGTAGTGATATGAATAACGCGAACTCGTATTTTTAAATGAAGTCCTCGTAGCAGTCGTCGTCCTCGTTTCGTAAGCTCCCTAATAGGGACCTTAAGATCTGCGACGGCGACGTCAACGAAAACGTCACCTCAAAAATATAGAGCGACTTTCTTATGATCTTGAAAAATAAACGTAAAAACAGGACTTTAACAAAAATGCAAAGCATTTAATTGGCTAATCGAACAAAACAAACGAGCGCCAATTTTCGTGGTCTTAGCGAACGCGGATACGTCAAACAACGTCATATCTCCATGGAACTTTCTGGAAAGCGATCGGCATTTCGCTTTGACGTCATTTGAAATGCAGTAATGTGATTGAGCAGTCGAACTGCTTACTACCCATATTAGTAGTTTCCTTGGAGTGAATAAGGAGAAGCTTTGTTTGAATCTTGCCAAACATTGGTCCGTGAAACAAATTGCGAACACTTTTTCAAGGTCATCCTAAAGTCGCTCTAACTGAACGCCATCACACGTCTCTTGCGATTATTCCATCTCGTTCATGTCATACAATCTTAGCGAAGTATCCTAAAAATAAATTGGTACGAGCGGTTTCAGACTGAAAACAGAGAATGAAAGATTGTCGGTCGCATGCTCG